>NC_053023.1:716556848-716663368 GCF_003073215.2 Triticum urartu
ATGGTTATTATTATATTTCTTTGTTCATGATAATTGTCTATTGTTCATGCTATAATTGTGTTATCCGGAAATCGTAATACATGTGTGAATACATAGACCACAACACGTCCCTAGTGAGCCTCTAGTTGACTAGCTCGTTGATCAAAGAATAGTCATGGTTTCCTGGCTATGGACATTAGATGTCATTGATAACGGGATCACATCATTAGGAGAATGATGTGATGGACAAGACCCAATCCTAAGCTTAGCTCAAAGATCGTGTAGTTCGTTTGCTGTAGCTTTTCTGAATGTCAAGTATCATTTCCTTGGACCATGAGATTGTGCAACTCCCGGATACCGTAGGAGTACCTTGGGTGTGCCAAACGTCACAACGTAACTGGGTGACTATAAAGGTACATTTCAGGTATCTCCGAAAGTGTCTGTTGGGTTGGCACGAATCGAGACTGGGATTTGTCACTCCGTATGATGGAGAGGTATCTCTGGGCCCACTCGGTAATGCATCATCATAATGAGCTCAATGTGACCAAGTGGTTGATCATGGGATCATGCATTACGGTACGAGTAAAGTGACTTGACGGTAACGAGATTGAACGAGGTACTGGGATACCGACGATCGAGTCTCGGGCGAGTAACGTACCAATTGACAAAGGGAATTGTATACGGGATTGATTGAATCCTCGACATCGTGGTTCATCCGATGAGATCATCGTGGAACATGTGGGAGCCAACATGGGTATCCAGATCCCGCTGTTGGTTATTGACCCGAGAGTCGTCTCGGTCATGTCTACGTGTCTCCCGAACCCGTAGGGTCTGCACACTTACAAGTCTCCGAATACAATAGAAGATTAGTCTCCGAATACAATTCATCATATTAGTCTCCGAATTCAAAAGACTGAACAAAGATAAAACATTACAAGTCTCGAGACCGCGAGTATCGAGTTTGTCAGAAGTAATACTAATCCTAACAAGTCCTACTAATCATCATCATACAACTTCTACTCATTATTAATAACAAGTCATACGATCATCATCTTGATAGTCATCGAACCAACCCTACTTAATTGTTCTTAGAACATGATCATCAGTATTAGGCAGGACCTAAATACCCTATTTAAGCTAAAATAGCATAAAACAATATAGACCCTGAATCTCCATTATGGAGAATGGAGAACATCCTGTCTCCAATTCTTGCGCTTCGCTTCCTTTTGCTTCCAAGAACCTCCTTACGACTGTCCATACATTTTTTCCATCCTTTTATTTTCATGTCTCCACTTCTTTTTAGAAATCTCGTATGGACAGTTGAGATTCGTAGGATGACCTGGCTGTATGTTCAAAACATTAAGACTACCTTTCTTATACATCAAATGAGGCACACAATTCTCTGGGATTATCTGTTGAAAAACATAGTAATAACTTCATAGTTGGCAATGATGTACTAGTTTTAGAAGTATGCAAAAGATGCACGGATGTCGTAATAGTAAAAATCTTACCAGGGTATTTCCATGGTAGTTACCGTAGTTGAACACATGCACTAGTGGCACGTATTTACCATAATGTTGAGGAGTTTGATTGTGGATATTGTAATTCTCAATGTCAGTACAAAATCCGACCAGATGATTTTTCTCCTTGTAAGTTGTTAATTCGGAGCCATCGGTGTAGTGGGTTTTGTCTATCATCTCCCGCACATTCTTTGAACAATAAAAATAAGCTGTGAATGGAAATAAGCTGTCAACTATTTTGAAATAAACAATATTAATTAGTTAATAATTAACTATGTTTGAGAAACTCACATAGCGGTAGAACTGGAGGCGTATCAACAAGGACCCAAATGTCCATATTGTCTTGGTTGATGTCAGGATTACCAAGATCCATGGTGATAAGCATACCCTCATCAAAACCATACATCTTGCAAAATGCTTCCTAATGTTTGCAACCAAAATGGGTTACGCTCTCAGAATTATATAGATTTACTTCAAAGTCCACATCGTGATGAGTCCTTAGGTGAATTTTCTTTGTTTCAGAAATTTCATGGTCTTCAAAATCCATCCTCTCCAAGACATAGCGTCTTGCATGGCATGGGATAAGCTATACTCGAATTATAAAAGATGAAAATTACACGTTGAAATAGTTGAAGTCATGCTTAATCATGAAAATAACACTTGTCGTCGTTGTGTACCGTTTCAACTTCGAAGGTCTCCTCGAGCTTAATGCTGAAGCGCCGATCATCGTCCAGGTGAGGCATGTCGCACAGACCTCGATCGTCGTGGCACCAGTCGCACTCCCCCGGGAGACTGTCATCGTCCGATGACGACATATCCTACGTTCATAATTCAAAACTACATCATTTAGGGTTTGTCGACACCGAGGCATCCTAAAAGCTAAGCTTCTATCATTTAGGGTTTGTCGACGCCGAGGCACCCTAAAAGCCTAAGCTTTCATCATTTAGGTTCTTATCGACACCGAGGCACTCTAAAAGCCAAGGTTTTATCATTTAGGGTTTGTCGATGCCGAGGCACCCTAAAAGCCTAAGCTTTCATCATTTAGGTTCTTATCGACACTGAGGCACCCTAAAACCTATGGTTTAATGCAGCAAGAATAAAGGGGCAGTTGATCCTACTTAATTAAGTACTAAGATACCCCGGCCCATGCATTAGTCACAAGTACCCCATATGTCCTATTTTTAGCAAAGTCATGCTAAAATTCACGGAAAATTTCAGCATGACCTTTGCTGAAAATAGGACATATGGAGTACCCGAATTTGCCGGAACAGAAGTTAATTGACATTCCAGCAACCTCAAGGGCCTCTCGGGGTACCTGCAAATTCTTCACGACACGATGGTCGGAGACAAAACCCAGAAAACTAGCAAAGTTACTGACGTGTTTACAGAAATTGTTTTCTGTAAAAGATGATCATCATCTTTACAAGTCTTTCTCAATGTGATCACAAGTAATTCAGAGGCATCACAAGTAATTCCCTGTCCATTTGTCCCTCCTCAACTAGATACTAGAGTAGCACTGTTGATGCCCTGTTATTGCTGAACTTTATGACAGTATATACAACAACTTATCCTAAATGCGGCTAGAACTGCAGATTTACAAATTAAGGGACACAAACTCAAGCAAGCTTCCTGAACAATACCCTGATAGAAAACATAGGACAAGCAATGAATTTCTATAACCAGTAAGAACAAGGGGATGATTTTAGCAAGTTAAGTGCAGCTCTAGCACCCTGTGCATGAAATATATCATGTATCAAACCATCAATTAACTGCTGAACCTAATTGGCTACTACTCCCTAATGCACTCCAGTCTGTCAAAGTATAGCACAGGAGCAACGATATTAAACCTAGTAGCACTACTGAACCTAATTGAACCTAGGCAATACTCCAACTGAATGATGGACCATGCATGTTCTATCTCACTACTAAACCCCAAGAGAAAAATTCAGTAACAAATGGAGTAACAGATTAACAAATTACAATACACAAGAACTAAACTTTGGTTAACTGAATGCATTAGCTACTGAGTTGTCCAGATTAACAAACTACAGTGCACAAATCGCATGTCATCATCAGTAACAAAATTCAGATTAACAGATTACTTCCATATGTCAATTTTAGAAGAAAAGGAACGAATTACTAGCATTGCATCTCTACTGAACTGAACATGTGGCAAATGACAAATGTTGTCTGATGTTGAACAAATGGCATGAAAGACAATGTCTGTCTAAACCTAGAAACACAGTCATTACTGTCTGTCTATCTAAACCTAATTGAACCTAGGCATTACTATCTGTCTAAACCTAGTGCACAAACCTAATTGAACCTAATTGAACCTATGAACAAATGGCACTACTGAACCTAATTGAACCTAGGCATTACTGTCTGTCTAAACCTAGTGCACAAACCTAAAGTGTTGAGACACAAGACACGGTCGAGGGGAGGGAGGGATGGAATGGGGCGGAAGGGTGGAGAGGGAGGAAGGAGGAAGGAGGAGAGGTACCTGGGCGGGCGCGGTCGGTCGCCGGAGGGGTCGGGGTTGGGGTCGGGGTCGGCGGCGGCGGTGGCGTCGAAGGGATGGCTCGAGGGCGTCCGAGCTCGTCCGGGTCCTCGTAGTCGAAGAAGAAGACGGCGAGGGGCCGACGCGGGGAGGTTGTCAGTGATGGCGAGCTCGCGGAGGCGTCGGCGATGGCGGAGCTGCAGTGGTGGGGGGCGCGGGGGCGGCGGCGCACGTAGGGGCGGCGGCGTCGTGGGTCGGGGCAGCGCGCGGAGGGGGGGGACTGGATCTGGCGAGAGGGGAGGATGAAGGGGTCGGGCGAGTTGGAGCTAGGGGGAAGATTACTAATGGCGCACCCCCGAGCGGTGCGCCATTAGAATGTTTTTTTATTATTTTTTATTAGAATGTTTTTATTATTTTTATACTAATGGCGCACCGTGGCACAGTGCGCCATTACTAGTTTAAACTAGTAATGGCGCACTATGCAACGGTGCGCCATTAGTAGTTTTGCAAAAAAGTAAAAAAATACAGTAGTGGCGCACTCTATGGATGGTGCGCCATTAGTAGTACTAACTACTAATGGCGCACTCTGCCCGGATGCGCCATTAGTATGTTTGAAAAAATGAAAAAAAACATTTTGTTAATAGTGGCGCACCGTGTGCCTGGTGCGCCATTAGTGTCTTCCACACTAATGGCGCATCTCCACATGGTGCGCCATTAGTATATACTAATGGTGCACCACACGTCTGGTGTGCCATTAGTGTCATTTCCATCTATAGTCCTTTTCCTAGTAGTGCCTTGGCCGCCCCCCCCCCTTGAGATCCAATCTCTAGGGCCGGCGCCCCCCCTAGGGGCACTATATATAGTGGGGGGGAGGGAGGGCAGCGGTACCCAAGCCCCTGGCGCCTCCCTCTCCCTCCCGTGACACCTCTCCCTCTCGCTGAGCTTGGCGAAGCCTGCCGAGATCACCGTTGCTTCCACCACCACGCCGTCGTACTGCTGGATCTCCATCAACCTCTTCTTCCCCCTTGCTGGATCAAGAAGGAGGAGACGTCTTCCCAACCGTACATGCGTTGAACGCGGAGGTGCCGTCCATTCGGCGCTCGGTCATCGGTGATTTGGATCACGACGAGTACGACTCCATCAACCCCGTTCTCTTGAACGCTTCCGCTCACGATCTACAAGGGTATCTAGATGCACTCCCCTTTCCCTCATTGCTAGATAACTCCATAGATTGATCTTGGTGATGCGTAGAAAATTTGAAATTCTGCTACGTTCCCCAACAGTATGTATGTCTACCAACAGAAGAGGGTGCAGGCCCCCACACATCAGAAAAGATAAGTTGCAAAGGCATGATAGAGACACTAGTGGAAATTGGATACGGTAATTGATGACTTTTGGCCTTTTGACATGAATCACAAACAGTTTCAACATCAGGCTCACCAACATACGGGAGCTTATTTTTCCTAAGCAATCTTTCTACTAAAGAAAATGAAGCATGTCCTAATCGATCGTACCATCATGTTGAAGACACTTTGGTGGCACTGATAACTTGTTTATTCAATCTTCTAATCTCCAGAATCAAGAGGTAAAGCCCACGGACGCATCTACCTCGTGTTGGAAATATGCCCTAGAGGCAATAATAAAATGGTTATTATTATATTTCTTTGTTCATGATAATTGTCTATTGTTCATGCTATAATTGTGTTATCCGGAAATCGTAATACATGTGTGAATACATAGACCACAACACGTCCCTAGTGAGCCTCTAGTTGACTAGCTCGTTGATCAAAGAATAGTCATGGTTTCCTGGCTATGGACATTAGATGTCATTGATAACGGGATCACATCATTAGGAGAATGATGTGATGGACAAGACCCAATCCTAAGCTTAGCTCAAAGATCGTGTAGTTCGTTTGTTGTAGCTTTTCTGAATGTCAAGTATCATTTCCTTGGACCATGAGATTGTGCAACTCCCGGATACCGTAGGAGTACCTTGGGTGTGCCAAACGTCACAACGTAACTGGGTGACTATAAAGGTACATTTCAGGTATCTCCGAAAGTGTCTGTTGGGTTGGCACGAATCGAGACTGGGATTTGTCACTCCGTATGATGGAGAGGTATCTCTGGGCCCACTCGGTAATGCATCATCATAATGAGCTCAATGTGATCAAGTGGGGTATCACGGGATCATGCATCATGGTACGAGTAAAGTGACTTGCCGGTAACGAGACTGAACAAAGTATTGGAATACCGACGATCGAGTCTCGGGCAAGTAACGTACCGATTGACAAAGGGAATTGTATACGGATTGATTGAATCCTCGACACCGTGGTTCATCCGATGAGATCATCGTGGAGCATGTGGGAGCTAACATGGGTATCCAGATCCCGCTGTTGGTTATTGACCAGAGAGGCTTCTCGGTCATGTCTGCATGTCTCCCGAACCCGTAGGGTCTACACACTTAAGGTTCGGTGACGCTAGGGTTGTAGAGATATTAGCACACGGTAACCCGAAAGTTGTTCGGAGTCCTGGATGAGATCCTGGACGTCACGAGGAATTCTGGAATGGTCCGGAGGTAAATATTTATATATAGGAAGTCCAGTTTCGGCCATCGGGAAGGTTTCGGGGTCACCGGTATTGTACCGGGACCACTGGAAGGGTCACGGGGGTCCACCGGGTGGGGCCACCTATCCCGGAGGGCCCCATGGGCTGAAGTGGGAGGGGAACCAGCCCCTAGTGGGCTGGTGCGCCCCCCTTGGGCCTCCCCCTGCGCCTAGGGTTGGAAACCCTAGGGGTGGGGGGCGCCACCCTTACCTTGGGGGGCAAGGCACCCCCTTTGGCCGCCGCCCCCTAGGAGATTGGATCTCCTAGGGCCGGCGCCCCCCCTAGGCACCCTATATATAGTGGGGGGAGGGATGGCCGCGCACCCGAAGCCCCTGGCCTCTCCCTCTCCCTCCCGTGACACTCCTCCGTCTCCCAGCGCTTGGCGAAGCCCTGCCGAGATCACCGTTGCTTCCACCACCACGCCGTCGTGCTGCTGGATCTTCATCAACCTCTCCTTCCCCCTTGCTGGATCAAGTTGGAGGAGACGTCTTCCCAACCATACGTGTGTTGAACGCGGAGGTGCTGTCCGTTCGGCACTTGGTCATCGGTGATTTGAATCACGTCGAGTACGACTCCATCAACCCCGTTCTCTTGAACGCTTCCGCTCGTGATCTACAAGGGTATGTAGATGCACTCCTCTTTACCTCGTTGCTAGATAACTCCATAGATTGATCTTGGTGATGCGTAGAAAATTTTAAAATTCTGCTACGTTCCCCAACAGTGGCATCCTGAGCTAGGTCTATGCGTAGTTACTATGCACGAGTAGAACACAAAGTAGTTGTGGGAATCGATATTGTCAATTTGCTTGCCGTTACTAGTCTTATCTTGATTCGGCGGCATCGTGGGATGAAGCGGCCCGGACCAACCTTACACGTACGCTTACGTGAGACCGGTTCCGCCGACTGACATGCACTAGTTGCATAAGGTGGCTGGCGGGTGTCTGTCTCTCCCACTTTAGTCGGATCAGATTCGATGAACAGGGTCCTTATGAGGGGTAAATAGAAATTGGCAATTCACGTTGTGGATTTGGCATAGGTAAGAAACGTTCTTGCTAGAAACCTATAGCAGCCACAGAAAAAACTTGCAACAACAATTAGAGGACGTCTAACTTGTTTTTGCATCAAGTGTTTTGTGATGTGATATGGCCAAAGGATGTGATGAATGATACATGTGATGTATGAGATGATCATGTTCTTGTAATAGGAATCACGACTTGCATGTCGATGAGTATGACAACCTGCAGGAGCCATAGGAGTTGTCTTTATTTATTTATGACCTGCGTGTCAACATAAAAGTCATGTAATTACTTTACTTTATTGCTAAAGCGTTAGCCATAGTAGTAGAAGTAATAGATGACGAGACAACTTCAAGAAGGCACGATGATGGAGATCATGGTGTCATGCCGGTGACAACGATGATCATGGAGCCCCGAAGATGGAGATCAAAGGAGCAAATGATATTGGTCATATCATGTCACTATTTGATTGCATGTGATGTTTATCATGTTTTACATCTTATTTGCTTAGAACGACGGTAGCTTAAATAAGATGATCCCTCGTAAGAATTTCAAGAAAGTGTTCCCCCTAACTGTGCACCGTTGTGAAGGTTCGTTGTTTCGAAGCACCACGTGATGATCGGGTGTGATAGATTCTAATGTTTGAATACAATGGGTGTAAGCCAGATTTATACACACAATACACTTAGGTTGACTTGACGAGCCTAGCATGTACAGACATGGCCTCGGAACACAGAAGACCGAAAGGTTGAGCATGAGTCGTATAGAAGATACGATCAACATGAAGATGTTCACCGATGTTGACTAGTCCGTCTCACGTGATGATCGGACATGGCCTAGTTAACTCGGATCATGTTATACTTAGATGACTAGATGGATGTCTATCTGAGTGGGAGTTCATTGAATAATTTGATTAGATGAACTTAATTATCATGAACTTAGTCTAAATCTTTACAGTATGTCTTGTAGATCAAATGGCCAATGTTGTCCTCAACTTCAACGCGTTCCTAGAGAAAACCAAGTTGAAAGACGATGGCAGAAACTATACGGACTGGGTCCGGAACCTGAGGATCATCCTCATAGCTGCCAAGAAAGATTATGTCCTAGAAGCACCGCTAGGTGACGCACCCGTCCCACAGAACCAAGACGTTATGAACGCTTGGCAGACACGTGCTGATGATTACTCCCTCGTTCAGTGCGGCATGCTTTACAGCTTAGAACCGGGGCTCCAAAAGCGTTTTGAGAGACACGGAGCATATGAGATGTTCGAAGAGCTGAAAATGGTTTTTCAAGCTCATGCCCGGGTCGAGAGATATGAAGTCTCTGACAAGTTCTTCAGCTGTAAGATGGAGGAAAATAGTTCTGTCAGTGAGCACATACTCAAAATGCCTGGGTTGCATAACCGCTTGACTCAGCTGGGAGTTAATCTCCCGGATGACGCGGTCATTTACAGAATCCTTCAGTCTCTTCCACCGAGCTACAAGAGCTTTGTGATGAACTTCAATATGCACGGGATGGAAAAGACTATTCCTGAAGTATTTGCAATGCTAAAATCAGTAGAGGTAGAAGTCAAAAAGGAACATCAAGTGTTGATGGTGAATAAAACCACTAAGTTCAAGAAAGGCAAGGGTAAGAAGAACTTCAAGAAGGACGGCAAGGGAGTTGCTGCGCCCGGTAAGAAAGCTACCGGGAAGAAGCCAAAGAATGGACCCAAGCCCGAGACTGAGTGTTTTTTTGCAAGGGAAGTGGTCACTGGAAGCGGAACTGCCCCAAATACTTAGCGGACAAGAAGGCCGGCAACACGAAAGGTATATGTGATATACATGTAATTGATGTGTACCTTACCAGTACTCGTAGTAGCTCCTGGGTATTTGATACCGGTGCAGTTGCTCACATTTGTAACTCAAAGCAGGAGCTGCGGAATAAACGGAGACTGGCGAAGGACGAGGTGATGATGCGCGTCGGGAATGGTTCCAAGGTCGATGTGATCGCCATCGGCACGCTACCTCTACGTTTACCTACGGGGTTAGTTTTAAACCTCAATAATTGTTATTTAGTGCCAGCTTTGAGCATGAACATTGTATCAGGATCTCGTTTAATACGAGATGGCTACTCATTTAAATCCGAGAATAATGGTTGTTCTATTTATATGAGAGAGATGTTTTATGGTCATGCTCCGATGGTGAATGGTTTATTCTTAAGGAATCTCAAGCGTAATGCTACACATATTCATAGTGTGAATACCAAAAGATGTAAGGTTGATAATGATAGTCCCACATACTTGTGGCACTGCCGCCTTGGTCACATAGGTGTCAAACGCATGAAGAAGCTCCATGCAGATGGACTTTTAGAGTCTCTTGATTACGAATCATTTGACACGTGCGAACCATGCCTCATGGGTAAAATGACCAAGACTCTGTTCTCAGGAACAATGGAGCGAGCAACCAACTTATTGGAAATCATACATACTGATGTGTGCGGTCCAATGAGTGTTGAGGCTCGCGGTGGCTATCGTTATGTTCTCACCCTCACTGATGACTTGAGTAGATATGGGTATGTCTACTTAATGAAACACAAGTCTGAGACCTTTGAAAAGTTCAAGGAATTTTAGAGTGAGGTTGAGAATCAATGTGACAGGAAAATCAAGTTCTTGCGATCAGATCGTGGGGGAGAATACTTGAGTCACGAATTTGGCACACACTTAAGAAAATATGGAATAGTTTCACAACTCATGCCGCCTGGAACACCTCAGCGTAATGGTGTGTCCGAACGTCGTAATCGCACTCTATTGGATATGGTGCGATTTATGATGTCTCTTACTGATTTACCGCTGTCATTTTGGGCCTATGCTTTAGAGACTGCCGCATTCACTTTAAATAGGGCTCCGTCAAAATTCGTTGAGACGACACCATATGAATTATGGTTTGGGAAGAAACCTTAGCTGTCGTTTCTAAAAGTTTGGGGATGCGATGCTTATGTCAAGAAACTTCAACCTGAAAAGCTCGAACCCAAATCGGAAAAATGCGTCTTCATAGGATACCCTAAAGAAACTGTTGGGTATACCTTCTACCTCAGATCCGAAGGCAAGATCTTTGTTGCCAAGAATGGGTCCTTTCTAGAGAAAGAGTTTCTCTCGAAAGAAATAAGTGGGAGGAAAGTAGAACTTGATGAAGTATTGCCTCTTGAACCGGTAAGTGGCGCAGCTCAAGAAAATGTTCCTGAGGTGCCTGCACCGACTAGAGAGGAAGTTAATGATGATGATCATGAAACTTCAGATCAAGTTACTACTGAACTTCGTAGGTCCACGAGGACACGTTCCGCACCAGAGTGGTACGGTAACCCTGTCTTGGAAATCATGTTGTTAGATAATGGTGAACCTTCGAACTATGAAGAAGCGATGGCGGGCCTGGATTCCGACAAATGGCTGGAAGCCATGAAATCCGAGATAGGATCCACGTATGAAAACGAAGTATGGACTTTGACTGACTTGCGCGATGATCGGCGAGCCATAGAAAATAAATGGATCTTTAAGAAGAAGACAGACGCGGATGGTAATGTGACCATCCATAAAGCTCGGCTTGTCGCTAAGGGTTATCGACAAGTTCAAGGGGTTGAGTACGATGAGACTTTCTCACCCATAGCGAAGCTGAAGTCCGTCCGAATCATGTTAGCAATTGCCGCATTCTATGATTATGAGATATGGCAAATGGTCATCAAAACAGCATTCCTTAATGGTTTCCTTAAGGAAGAATTGTATATGATGCAGCCAGAAGGTTTTGTCGATCCTAAGAATGCTGACAAGGTGTGCAAGCTCCAACGCTCGATTTATGGGCTTGTGCAAGCATCTCGGAGTTGGAACATTCGTTTTGATGAGATGATCAAAGCGTTTGGGTTTATGCAGACTTATGGAGAAGCCTGCATTTACAAGAAAGTGAGTAGGAGCTCTGTAGCATTTCTCATATTGTATGTAGATGACATACTGTTGATGGGAAATGATATAGAATTCTTGGAAAGCATAAAGGCCTACTTGAACAAGTGTTTTTCAATGAAGGACCTTGGAGAAGCTGCTTATATATTAGGCATCAAGATCTATAGAGATAGATCAAGATGCCTCATTGGTCTTTCACAGAGTACGTACCTTGACAAGATATTGAAGAAGTTCAAAATGGATCAGTCAAAGAAGGGGTTCTTGCCTGTATTGCAAGGTATGAGATTGAGCATGGCTCAATGCCCAACCACGGCAAAAGATAGAGAAAAGATGAGTGTCGTCCCCTATGCCTCGGCCATAGGGTCTATCATGTATGCTATGCTGTGTACCAGACCTGATGTAAACCTTGCCGTAAGTTTGGTAGGAAGGTACCAAAGTAATCCCGGCATGGAACACTGGACAGCGGTCAAGAATATCCTGAAGTACCTGAAAAGGACTAAGGAAATGTTTCTCGTTTATGGAGGTGACGAAGAGCTCGTCGTAAAGGGTTACGTCGATGCTAGCTTCAACACAGATCTGGATGACTCTAAGTCACAAACCGGATACATGTATATTTTGAATGGTGGGGCAGTAAGCTGGTGCAGTTGCAAGCAAAGCGTTGTGGCGGGATCTACATGTGAAGCGGAGTACATGGCAGCCTCGGAGGCAGCACAAGAAGCAGTCTGGGTGAAGGAGTTCATTACCGACCTAGGAGTCATACCCAATGCGTCGGGCCCGATGACTCTCTTCCGTGACAACACTGGAGCTATTGCCCTTGCCAAGGAGCCCAGGTTTCACAGGAAGACCAGGCATATCAAGCGTCGCTTCAACTCCATTCGTGAAAGTGTTCAAAATGGAGACATAGAGATTTGTAAAGTACATACGGACCTGAATGTAGCAGATCCGTTGACTAAACCTCTCCCTAGAGCAAAACATGATCAACACCAGAACTGCATGGGTGTTCGATTCATCACAATGTAACTAGAATATTGACTCTAGTGCAAGTGGGAGACTATTGGAAATATGCCCTAGAGGCAATAATAAAATGGTTATTATTATATTTCTTTGTTCATGATAATTGTCTATTGTTCATGCTATAATTGTGTTATCCGGAAATCGTAATACATGTGTGAATACATAGACCACAACACGTCCCTAGTGAGCCTCTAGTTGACTAGCTCGTTGATCAAAGGATAGTCATGGTTTCCTGACTATGGACATTAGATGTCATTGATAACGGGATCACATCATTAGGAGAATGATGTGATGGACAAGACCCAATCCTAAGCTTAGCTCAAAGATCGTGTAGTTCGTTTGCTGTAGCTTTTCTGAATGTCAAGTATCATTTCCTTGGACCATGAGATTGTGCAACTCCCGGATACCGTAGGAGTACCTTGGGTGTGCCAAACGTCACAACGTAATTGGGTGACTATAAAGGTACATTACAGGTATCTCCGAAAGTGTCTGTTGGGTTGGCACGAATCGAGACTGGGATTTGTCACTCCGTATGACAGAGAGGTATCTCTGGGCCCACTCGGTAATGCATCATCATAATGAGCTCAATGTGATCAAGTGGTTGATCATGGGATCATCCATTACGGTACGAGTAAAGTCACTTGCCGGTAACGAGACTGAACAAAGTATTGGGATACCGACGATCGAGTCTCGGGCAAGTAACGTACCGATTAACAAAGGGAATTGTATACGGATTGATTGAATCCTCGACATCGTGGTTCATCCGATGAGATCATCGTGGAGCATGTGGGAGCCAACATGGGTATCCAGATCCCGTTGTTGGTTATTGACCAGAGAGGCTTCTTGGTCATGTCTGCATGTCTCCCGAACCCGTAGGGTCTACACACTTAAGGTTCGGTGACGCTAGGGTTGTAGAGATATTAGCACACGGTAACCCGAAAGTTGTTCAGAGTCCCGGATGAGATCCCGGATGTCACGAGGAGTTCCGGAATGGTCCGGAGGTAAAGATTTATATATAGGAAGTCCAGTTTCGGCCATCGGGAAGGTTTCGGGGTCATCGGTATTGTATCGAGACCACCGGAAGGGTCCCGGGGGTCCACCGGGTGGGGCCACCTGTCCCGGAGGGCCCCATGCGCTGAAGTGGGAGGGGAACCAGCCCCTAGTGGGCTGGTGCGCCCCCCTTGGGCCTCCCCCTGCGCCTAGGGTTGGAAACCCTAGGGATGGGGGGCGCCACCCTTGCCTTGGGGGGCAAGGCACCCCCTTTGGCTGCCCCCCCCCCCTAGGAGATTGGATCTCCTAGGGCCGGCGCCCCCCTAGGCACCCTATATATAGTGGGGGGGAGGGAGGGCTGCGCACCCCAAGCCCCTGGCCTCTCCCTCTCCCTCCCGTGACACTCCTCCGTCTTCCAGCGCTTGGCGAAGCCCTGCCGAGATCACCGTTGCTTCCACCACCACGCCGTCGTGCTGCTGGATCTTCATCAACCTCTCCTTCCCCCTTGCTGGATCAAGTTGGAGGAGACGTCTTCCCAACCGTACGTGTGTTGAACGCGGAGGTGTTGTCCGTTCGGCACTTGGTCATCGGTGATTTGAATCACGTCGAGTACGACTCCATCAACCCCATTCTCCTGAACGCTTCTGCTCGTGATCTACAAGGGTATGTAGATGCACTCCTCTTTCCCTCATTGCTAGATGACTCCATAGATTGATCTTGGTGATGCGTAGAAAATTTTAAAATTCTGCTACGTTCCCCAACACCTCGATATAGCACCTTCCTCGTGTAGGGGAACGTAGCAGAAATTCAAAATTTTCCTACGTATCACCAAGATCTATCTATGGAGAAACCAGCAACGAGGGGAAGGAGAGTGCATCTACATACCCTTGTAGATCGTTAAGCGGAAGCGTTCAAGTGAACGGGGTTGATGAAGTCGTACTCGTCGTGATTCAAATCACCGATGATCAAGTGCCGAACGCACGGCACCTCCGCGTTCAACACACATACGGAAAGGAGACGTCTCCCATGCCTTGATCCAGCAAGGAGGAGGGAGAGGTTGATGAAGATCCAGCAGCACGACGGCATGGTGGTGGATGCAGGGCGTCACAGTAGCAGGGCTTCGGCTATACTGCGAGAGAGAGACGTAACGGGGAGAGAGGGAGGCACCAGGGGCTGGTGTGTGAAGTTCCTCCTCTCCCCCACTATATATAGGAGGGCCAAGGGGGGTGGTGCGCCAGCCTAGGAGATCCAATCTCCTAGGTGCGGCTGCCCAAGGGAGGTTTCCCTCCCCCCCCCCAAGGCACCTAGAGGTGCCTTCCACTAGTGGGACTCCTCCCATATGGAAACCCTAGGCGCATGGGCCTATAGGGGCTGGTTCCCTTGGCCCATATAGGCCAAGGCGCACCCCTTACAGCCCATGTGGCCCCCCGGGACAGGTGGCCCCACCCGGTGGGCCCCCGGGACCCTTCCGGTGGTCCCGGTACAATATCGATAACCCCGAAACATGTCCCGATGGCCGAAACAGCACTTCCTATATATAATTCTTTACCTCCGGACCATTCCGGAACTCCTCGTGACGTCCGGGATCTCATCCGGGACTCCGAACAACATTTGGGTTACTGCATACACATATCTTCACAACCCTAGCGTCACCGAACCTTAAGTGTGTAGACCCTACGGGTTCGGGAGACATGCAGACATGACCGAGACATTCTCCGGTCAATAACCAACAGCGGGATCTAGATACCCATGATGGCTCCCACATGTTCCACGATGATCTCATCGGATGAACCACGATGTCGAGGACTCAATCAATCCCGTATACAATTCCCTTTGTCTAGCGGTATGTTACTTGCCCGAGATTCGATCGTCGGTATCCTTATACCTTGTTCAATCTCGTTACCGGCAAGTCTCTTTACTCGTTCCGTAACACATCATCCCATGATCAACTCCTTGGTCACATTGCGCATATGATGATGTCCTACCGAGTGGGCCCAGAGATACCTCTCCGCTTACACGGAGTGACAAATCCCAGTCTCGATTCGTGCCAACCCAACAGACACTTTCGGAGATACCTGTAATGCACCTTTATAGTCACCCAGTTACGTTGTGACGTTTGATACACCCAAAGCACTCCTATGGTATCCGGGAGTTGCACAATCTCATGGTCTAAGGAAATGATACTTGACATTAGAAAAGCTTTAGCATACGAACTGTACGATCTTTGTGCTAGGCTTAGGATTGGGTCTTGTCCATCACATCATTCTCCTAATGATGTGATCCCGTTATCAACGACATCCAATGTCCATGGTTAGGAAACCGTAACCATTTATTGATCAACGAGCTAGTCAACTAGAGGCTTACTAGGGACATATTATGGTCTATGTATTCACACGTGTATTACGATTTCCGGATAATACAGTTATAGCATGAATAAAGACAATTATCATGAACAAGGAAATATAATAATAACTAATTTATTATTGCCTCTAGGGCATATTTCCAACAGTCTCCCACTTGCACTAGAGTCAATAATCTAGTTCACATCGCCATGTGATTAACACTCACAGGTCACATCGCCATGTGACTAACACCCAAGAGTTTACTAGAGTCAGTAGTCTAGTTCACATCACTATGTGATTAACACTCAATGAGTTCTAGGTTTGATCATGTTGCTTGTGGGAGAGGTTTTAGTCAACGGGTCCGAACCTTTCAGATCCTTGTGTGCTTTACAAATCTCTATGTCATCTCCTAGATGTAGCTACCATGCTCTATTTGGAGCTATTCCAAACAACTGTTGTACTTGGAGCTATTCTAAATTGTTGCTCCATTATATGCATCCGGTATCTCTACTCAGAGCTATCCGGATAGGTGTTAATCTTGCATCGACGTAACTCTTTACGACGAACTCTTTTACCACCTCCATAATCGAGAAAATTCCTTAGTCCACTAGTTACTAAGGATAACTTTGACCGCTGTCCCATGATCCATTCTTGGATCACTCTTGTACCCCTTGACTGACTCATGGCAAGGCACACTTCAGGTGCGGTACACAGCATAGCATACTATAGAGCCTATGTCTTAAGCATAGGGGACGACCTTCGTCCTTTCTCTCTATTCTGCCGCGGTCGAGCTTTAAGTCTTAACTTCATACCTTACAACTCAGGCAAGAACTCCTTCTTTGACTGATCCATCTTGAACACCTTCAAGATCACGTCAAGGCATGTGCTCATTTGAAAGTACTATTAAGCGTTTTGATCTATCCTTATAGATCTGATGCTCAATGCTCAAGTAGCTTAATCCAGGCTTTCCATTGAAAAACACTTTCCAAATAACCCTATATGCTTTCCAGAAATTCTATGTCATTTCTGATCAACAATATGTCAACAACATATACTAATCAGAAATTCTATAGTGCTCCCACTCACTTCTTTGGAAATACAAGTTTCTCATAAACTTTGTATACACCCAAAATCTTTGATCATCTCATCAAAGCATACATTCCAACTCCGAGATGCTTACTCCAGTCCTCAGAAGGATTGCTGGAGCTTTGCATACTTATTAGCATTTTTCAGGATTGACAAAACCTTTTGGTTGTATCACATACAACCTTTCCTCAAGAAAATCATCGAGGAAACAATGTTTTGACATCCTATCTGCAAGACTTCATAAATAATGCATTAATCGCTAATATAATTCCAACAGACTCTTAGCATCGCTACGAGTGAGAAAGTCTCATCGTAGTCAACTCCTTGAACTTGTCGGAAAACATCTTAACGACAAGTCGAGCTTTCTTAACGGTGATACTTACCATCATTGTCCGTCTTCCTTTTAAAATCCATCTGCACTCAATAGCCTTACGACCATCGAGCCATTCTGCCAAAGTCTACACTTTGTTTTCATACATGGATCCTCTCTCGGATTATATGGCCTTGAGCCATTTATCGGAATCCGGGCCCACCATCGCTTCTCCATAGCTCGTAGGTTCATTGTTGTCTAGCAACATGACTTCCAAGACAGGATTACGTACCACTCTGAAGTAGTACGCATCCTTGTCATCCTTCGAGGTTTGGGAGTGACTTGATCCGAAATCTCATGATCAATATCATAAGCTTCCACTTCAATTGGTGTAGGTGCCACAGGAACAACTTCCTGTGCCCTGCCATACACTAGTTTAAGAGACGGTTCAATGACCTCATCAAGTCTCCACCATCCTCCCACTCAATTCGTTCGAGAGAAACTTTTCCTCGTGAAAGGACCCGATTCTAGAAACAATCCCTTATTGCTTTCGAATCTGAGACAGGAGGTATGCCCAACAGTTTTGGGTGTCCTATGAAGATGCATTTATCCGCTTTAGGTTCGAGCTTATCAGCCTGAAACTTTTTCACATAAGCGTCGCAGTCCCAAACTTTTAAGAAATGACAGCTTAGGTTTCTCTAAACCATAGTTCATACGGTGTCATCTCATCGGAATTACGTGGTGCCCTATTTAAAGTGAATGTGGTTGTCTCTAATGCCTAACCCATAAACTATCATGGTAATTCGATAAGAGACATCATGGTATGCATCATATCCAATAGGGTGCAGTTATGATGTTCGGACACACCATCACACTATGGTGTTCCAGGCTGTATTAGTTGTGAAACAATTTCCACAATGTCTTAATTCTGTGCCAAACTCGTAATTCAGATATTCATCTCTATGATCATATCATAGATATTTTATCCTCTTGTCACGAGATATTTCAACTTCACCCTGAACTTACTTGAACCTTTCAATAATTCAGACTCATGATTCATCAAGTAAATATACTCAACATCTACTCAAATCATCTGTGAAGTAAGAATATAACGATATCCACTACATGCCTCAGCACTCATTGGACTGCACACATCAAAATGTATTACTTCCAACAAGTTGCTTTCTAGTTCCATTTTACTGAAACCGAGGCTTTCAGTCATCTTGCCCATGTGGTATGATTTGCATGTCTCAAGTGATTTAAAATCAAGTGAGTCCAAACGGTCCATTTGCATGGAGTTTCTTCATGCATACACACCAATAGACATGGTTCGCATGTCTCAAACTTTTCAAAAACGAGTGAGTCCAAAGATTCATCTACATGGAGCTTCTTCATGCGTTTTATACCGATATGACTTACGTGGCTGTGCCGCAAGTAGGTGGTACTATCATTACTATCTTTTGTCATGAACATGTGTATCACTACGATCGAGATTCAATAAACCATTCATTTCAGGTGTAAGACCATTGAAGGTATTATTCAAATAAACAGAGTAACCATTATTCTCCTTAAATGAATAACCGTATTGCGATGGACATAATCCAATCATGTCTATGCTCAACGCAAACACCAATCTCGATGGTAGAGGGAGCGTATGATATTTGATCATATCAATATTGGAAACACTTCCAACACATATCATCAGCTCACCTTTAGCTAGTCTCCGTTTATTCCGTAGCTTTTATTTCGAGTTACTAACACTTAGCAACCGAACTGGTATCTAATACCCTGGTGCTACTAGGAGTACTAGTAAAGTACACATCAACACAATGTATATCCAATATACTTCTATCGACCTTGCCAGCCTTCTTATCTACCAAGTATCTAGGGTAAATCTGCTCCAGTGGCTGTTCCCCTTATTACAGAAGCACTCAGTCTCGGGTTTGGGTTCAACCTTGGGTTTCTTCACTAGAGCAGCAGCTGAATTGCCGTTTCACAAAGTATCCCTTCTTGCCCTTGCCCTTCTTGAAACTAGCGGTTTCACAAACCATCAACAATTGATGCTCCTTCTTGATTTCTACTTTTGTGGTGTCTAACATAGCGAATATCTCAAGGATCATCATATATGTCCCTGATATATTATAGTTCATCACGAAGCTCTAGCAGCTTGGTGGTAATGACTTCGGAGAAACATCACTATCTCATCTGGAAGATTAACTCCCACTTGATTCAAGTGATTGTTGTACTCAGACAATCTGAGCACAAGCTCAACAATTGAGCTTTTCTCCCTTAATTCGCAGGCTAAGAAAATCGTCGGAGGTCTTATACCTCTTGACGTGGGCACGAGCCTGAAATCCCAATTTCAGCCCTCAAAACATCTCATATGTTTCGTGACGTTTCAAAAAACGTCTGTGGTGCCTCAACTCTAAACTGTTTAACTGAACTATCACGTAGTTATCAAAACGTGTATGTCAGATGTTCGCAACATCCACAGACAACGTTCGAGGTTCAGCACACTGAGCGGTGCATTAAGGACATAAGCCTTCTAAGAAGCAATGAGGACAATCCTCAGTCTACGGACCTAGTCCGCATAATTGCTACTATCAACTTTCAACTAATTTTTCTCTAGGAACATAACTAAACAGTAGAACTAAAGCGTGAGATACGACATAATTTGCAAAATCCTTTTTGACTATGTTCAGGATAATTAAGTTCATCTTATGAACTCCCACTTAGATAGACATCCCTCTAGTCATCTAAGCGATTACATGATCCGAGTGAACTAGGCCGTGTCCGATTAACACGTGAGACGGACTAGTCAACGTCGGTGAACATCTTCACGTTGATCGTATCTTCTATACGACTCATGCTCGACCTTTCGGTCTCTGTGTTCCGAGGCCATGTCTTCACATGCTAGGCTCGTCAAGTTAACCCTAAGTGTTTTTGCATGTGTAAATCTTGCTTACACCCGTTGTATGTGAACGAAAGGATCTATCACACCCGATTAACACGTGATGCTTCGAAGCGACGAACTATAGCAACGGTGCACAGTTAGGGGAGAACACTTCTTGAAATTTTAATGAGGGATCATCTTATTTACTACCGTCGTACTAAGCAAATAAGATGTATAAATATGATAAACATCATATGCAATCAAATAATAGTGACATGATATGGCCAATATCATATAGCTCCTTTGATCTCCATCTTGGGGCTCCATGATCATCTTGTCACCGGTATGACACCATGATCTCCATCATCATGATCTCCATCATCGTGTCTTCTTGAAGTTGTCTCGTCATCGGCATGCAAGTCGTGATTCCCTTGACAAGAACATGATCAATCTCATACATTACATATAACATTCATCACATCCTTTTGGCCATATCACATCACATAGCATACCCTGCAAAAACAAGTTAGACGTCCTCTAATTGTTGTTTGCATGTTTTACGTGGCTGCTATGGGTTTCTAGTAAGAACGTTTCTTACCTATGCAAAGACCACAACGTGATATGCCAATTGCTATTTACCCCTCATAAGGACCCTGTTCATCGAATCCGATCCGACTAAAGTGGGAGAGACAGACACCCGCCAGCCACCTTATGCAACTAGTGCATGTTTGTCGGTGGAACCGGTCTCACGTAAGAGTACGTGTAAGGTTGGTCCGGACCGCTTCATCCCACGATGCCGCCGAATCAAGATAAGACTAGTAACGGCAAGCATATTGAACAAAATCAACGCCCACAACTTCTTTGTGTTCTACTCGTGCATAGAATCTACGCAATAGACCTAGCTCATGATGCCACTGTTGGGGAACGTAGCAGAAATTCAAAATTTTCCTACGTATCACCAAGATCTATCTATGGAGAAACCAGCAACGAGGGGAAGGAGAGTGCATCTACATACCCTTGTAGATCGTTAAGCGGAAGCGTTCAAGTGAACGGGGTTGATGAAGTCGTACTCGTCGTGATTCAAATCACCGATGATCAAGTGCCGAACGCACGGCACCTCCGCGTTCAACACACGTACGGAACGGAGACGTCTCCCATGCCTTGATCCAGCAAGGAGGAGGGAGAGGTTGATGAAGATCCAGCAGCACGACGGCGTGGTGGTGGATGCAGGACGTCACAGTAGCAGGGCTTCGGCTATACTGCGAGAGAGAGACGTAACGGGGAGAGAGGGAGGCGCCAGGGGCTGGTGTGTGAAGTTCCTCCTCTCCCCCACTATATATAGGAGGGCCAAGGGGGGTGGTGCGCCAGCCTAGGAGATCCAATCTCCTAGGTGCGGCTGCCCAAGGGAGGTTTCCCTCCCCCCCAAGGCACCTAGAGGTGCCTTCCACTAGTGGGACTCCTCCCATATGGAAACCCTAGGCGCATGGGCCTATAGGGGCTGGTGCCCTTGGCCCATATAGGCCAAGGCGCACCCCTTACAGCCCATGTGGCCCCCCGGGACAGGTGGCCCCACCCGGTGGGCCCCCGGGACCCTTCCGGTGGTCCCGGTACAATACCGATAACCCCGAAACTTGTCTCGATGGCCGAAACAGCACTTCCTATATATAATTCTTTACCTCCGGACCATTCCGGAACTCCTCATGACGTTCGGGATCTCATCCGGGACTCCGAACAACATTCGGGTTACTGCATACACATATCTTCACAACCCTAGCGTCACCGAACCTTAAGTGTGTAGACCCTACGGGTTCGGGAGACATGCAGACATGACCGAGACGTTCTCCGGTCAATAACCAACAGCGGGATCTGGATACCCATGATGGCTCCCACATGTTCCACGATGATCTCATCGGATGAACCACGATGTCAAGGACTCAATCAATCCCGTATACAATTCCCTTTGTCTAGCGGTATGTTACTTGCCCGAGATTCGATCGTCGGTATCCTTATACCTTGTTCAATCTCGTTACCGGCAAGTCTCTTTACTTGTTCCGTAACACATCATCCCGTGATCAACTCCTTGGTCACATTGCGCATATGATGATGTCCTACCGAGTGGGCCCAGAGATACCTCTCCGCTTACACGGAGTGACAAATCCCAGTCTCGATTCGTGCCAACCCAACAGACACTTTCGGAGATACCTGTAATGCACCTTTATAGTCACCCAGTTACATTGTGACGTTTGATACACCCAAAGCACTCCTACGGTATCCGGGAGTTGCACAATCTCATGGTCTAAGGAAATGATACTTGACATTAGAAAAGCTTTAGCATACGAACTGTACGATCTTTGTGCTAGGCTTAGGATTGGGTCTTGTCCATCACATCATTCTCCTAATGATGTGATCCCGTTATCAACGACATCCAATGTCCATGGTTAGGAAACCGTAACCATCTATTGATCAACGAGCTAGTCAACTAGAGGCTTACTAGGGACATATTATGGTCTATGTATTCACACGTGTATTACAATTTCCGGATAATACAGTTATAGCATGAATAAAGACAATTATCATGAACAAGGAAATATAATAATAACTAATTTATTATTGCCTCTAGGGCATATTTCCAACACCTCGTTGCCTGATCCTTGATCAAAAAGAAGAAGGGGTGAAACTCGAGAAAGACATGATTGTCAATGGCAATGCGATGAACGGAGAGAAGATTTTTAGACGCAGTAGGGACATGCAAAAAATTTCGGAGATGAATATTTCTATGAGGGGTTTTAACAACTGAATGACCAATGTGACTAATTTTCATACCTTCTCCACTTGCAGTGTGGATGTGATCTTTACCACGGTACTTCTCTCGCATAGTCACCTTGTCAAGCTCGCCGGTGATGTGGTTTGTGGCACCGCTGTCAACATACCACTTGGTGTCGACGCCGTAGGAACCATCAGCAGCCCCAGCCACCTTCTCATCTTGAGAGGAATCATCATCATCTTCATCAAAGCGATACTAGCAGTCCTTGGTAGAGTGTCCCGGCTTCCCACAGATTTGGCATCTGATCGTGTCAGACCGAGACCTGCTGTTGGAGGAGCTGCCGTTGAGCCGACCCTTGTTGTTGGTGTAGGAGGGCCGGCCGCCGCCGTTGCGTGCAGAGTTGCTGCTGCTGTTGTTTCCTCCGTCGCCGCTGCCCTTGCTGTTCCATGGAGGGCCTCTATGACGTGATCCCCTGCCACGGCCGCGGGTGGCAGCGTTGCAGAGGATTTGAAGCCGCCTCCTGCGCCTGCTCCTTGGTAGATGGCCACCCTTTGATCGAAGTTGCTCATCATAGAGAACAACTCATCAAGGGTGACCGGGATGACCCAAACATCGAGGGCGGAGACTAGCGGTTGGTACTCCATGTCCAACCCGTTGAGGATGTAGGAGATCAATTCGTCATCTTGCAGGGGCTTGCCTGCTGCAGCTAGTTCGTCGGTGAAACCCCGCATGCATGCGAAGTAGGAGGCCACCGACTGATGTTCCTTCTGCGTGTTCGTGAGCGACGCGCGGATGTTGTTGACGCGAGACAGCCATGTGGACAAGAACATGCTCGCCAACGCTACCCAGAGTTCCTGTGCGTGGGCGATCGAGGTCACCTGCACAAGCACTTCTTTGGAGAGGTTATTCAGAAGGTAACCAAGCACCTGCTGATCCTCTCGGATCCAAACCGAGTGAAGCGGGTTGGGGATGGTCTCCTCCTTGCCATCCTTGTCCTTGTTGACGACGACCTTGGCTGGCTCTGGCATGCTGCCGTCCACATAGCCGAAGAACCCTGCCCCCCGAAGCTGTGGTGTGATCTGGGTACGCCATAGGACGTAGTTGATTCGGGTGAGGCGCTCGGTGATCTGGCCAGAAAGGGTGGAGTTGGCGGCACTCGAAGACATGGCTGGGTTTCGGTGGTAGGAGGAGGTGATCGCTAGATGGGAAGAGTTAGGCTCTGATTACCATGTGGGCAATGTTGTACCCTAGCTCTGGGCGACGCCTGCGTGTTAAATAGCCAGGGGCGCGACTCCCTGGATATCGTACAAGAGGTTGAGATTACAATCTTGGGAGAGAGGGAAGAGATATCTAGTTAGACAAGATAACAGAGAATATAAAGTACCTATCTCTATCCCTGTCTCTAGTCTTCTGGTACAAGGAAAGGAGGCCGGCTAGGCCGGGTGACACGATGCATATGTGTGTCGTTTGACAGATCACATTAAATTGTCAAGGTAAACCATTTTCTGGCAATCAAGACCCTGACCTTTACCGACAGTTACAGGCTATCAATTTCATTGCCCTATGTTGCTTAGCAGATTTGTATCAGCACTTGGCGTCCCCAACAATTACTTTAATCAGGAGAGTAGCCGGAAACCTTTCCCTTACAGAAAGTTTTTTCTTTCAACTTTAAGCAAAAGATAGAAGTCGGTTTTTTTTTTTTTCGGGGCAGATAGAAGTCGATTTGAAGGTGAAATTAGGATAGAAGGAATTCAAGAATTTGTGTGTGACTGATGGAGGTGGGGAATCACGTTCAAGCAACAAAGATTAAGGGCTGGAAAATCTTTGGTTGAACGAAATTGGGCGATCAGGGAGGGAGTGTGTGAGCCGTTCGTGTGCAGAGGACAGGGGAGGAAACTACAGCTAGAGAAAGGGGAGCGGAAGGGATTAGGGGAAGGGGAAAACTAACAAAAGGACTAGATCGGGAAGGGAATCGACTAGTGGGGGAGAGATCAGGACGGAAGTGCTTACAACGATTCTGCAGATCGGAAGGGATTAGGAATCTACTCCGCGAGCTTGTTGCTGGGAAGAACGGATACGTTCGAGGACGAGGTGAAAGGTTGATGGAGCTAGGAGATTAGCCCAATATCGATTTTGAACTGGATGAAGAAGATCAGTGGGAGGGAGGTGTCGGCATCAACGCCACTGACTTCTGTACACCAGTCGCCGGACGATCGCCGAAAATTCTCCACACAGGCAGTCATTCTTTCTCGAAAGGCCAGGTCCGCCACTGACTTCTGTACACCAGTGTACAATACAAATAGAGAGATCCCGAAGTTCAGCACTCAAGCTAAAAACTGCAGAAAAAAGATACAAGCCAATATTGATGCAAAGGCACGTTAATTCCGTGAGACACTATCACATAGTAGCTCCCGTGGATCCACTAGTCGTCGACCGCCGGAGGAACTGCAGCCTTGCTGGTCAGCGACCCAGACCCATATGCGGAGGCTGGAGATGAACCTCTCAAGATGACGGTGCACCTGACGGCACTGCGGTTGACCGCTACTCGCTGCTACGTGTAGAACTGAAGCCTCTATGTTGCTCATTTGGTTAACCACTGCGCTACCAAATATATGCTGCGACTAGATTACCGATATCTCCCAATCCCAATACATTACTTATACCACAATATGCATGCATTGATGCTGATACATGTGACACTGGTCCATTGCTTTATACTGTGAATTCTGACTTATTTGTTTACTAAAGCTCGTGTGCTCTACTATATAGCCCCTCAAACTCTATTGATGTACAGATATTGTACTATGGCTAAGGTTTTGCCAATTATGTCTATCAATTGCCACGATTTAATTGTACCAGTTGATACGTAGCACATGGCATGCATCCTAGTACTATGGTAAGTTGTTCTAAAGCCACAAGCCCACAAGGCTTGCAGTACGCGCGCATATGTGTGTGCGTGATCTAAAGTAAACACGGTTAGGCTGCTTATAATGGGAGTATCATAGGTAGTATCATGCATGCCAATTAAGCAATTTTGATGAGGTGACATAGAAATAAATGAAGAAAGAGAGGCTTGAGTATCATATCATGATACCGTATCATATTAAATGATATGCTACTTTGTGTCATGCATAGCAATAAATATGATCCTCTATGATACCAACTTATGATACTATACATTAGGGATGTAGTATTATAAACTAGTATCATATGCATGATACTAATATATGATACTCCCCATTACAACCAGGATCCTGAATTAAAAATTAGGCAAAAAAATTGATGACGATGGACGATATAATTGCAAAATAGGCGTAATTGGTGATAGGGGGTCATTTGTACAGGATGCATCTATTAATTTCTCACATGCAAATAAGGAAGCCAGTGTGCACATTACGAAACAGTAAAACTGAACCATCTATGAGACATCACAACGTTTTTTTGGACATAAGTGACTTTGTCGAAGCAAGTCCCCGTCACCGAATCGTTTTTCTCTCGTGCTAGCGAGGCGAAGTCCCAGGCGACTCGTCTAGGGTTTCCTTAGCCTCTCGCAGGTGCCACCTTTGGTCCGCTTTGTCTCCTATGGTCCTAGGACCATGGAGGCGCGGTAGATCTCGGCACTTGCCGACGAAAGGGCTCCGTTTTTAGGTGTTTTTTTCCTGTTTTGTTCGGATTTGTGCCATGCTCAAGAAGATGAGACGGGGGCGACTTTTTGAAGATGAAATAAAGTTCTCCCCGTCTAGCCTTTGTCCCGGTGGTGCTTCTAGCGTCTTCAGGGGGCGTGTGGAGGTGTGTCTCCGACGGATCTCGTGGGATTCGGTCGGCGTTTGTCTTAGATATGGATCCGATCTTTGTTCGTCCATGTCAGTGTGTCTGCAGCTTAGATCCTTCCGATCTATGATTCTCTTCATCGGCGGCGGTTGCTGTTCTAGTGCGCTGGTCCTATTGGGCCTTAGCACGACGACTTCCCAATCGACTGTCTACTACAATAAGGTTTGCCCGGCTCCGATGAGGGAGTGGGGATGACGGCGGCGCGTCTTCTGCTCGGTCCAGTGATTGTAATCGTCGCTGGATGGTCTACGGACCTATATGTAATTTTTTTACTTCTGGTGTTCTTTGTACTACCTTCACTAGTAGAAAAATGACCTTACGTTCACCTCATTAGTCCCGGTTCAATTACGGCCCGGTACTAATGGTACCATTAGTCTTGATTCCAACGGCTATGCATTAGTCCCGGTTCATTTGTGACCTATAGTCCTGGTTTGTGTCACAAACCGGGACTAAAGGGGTGGTGGCAAGCTGGCGTCAGACCGGGGCCCCACAAGCCCCTTTAGTCCCAGTTTGTGACACAAACCGGGACTATGGGTTAGACCTTTAGTTCGGGTTGTAGCCACCAACCGAGACTATCCCGGTTGGTGGCTCTAACCCGGACTATGGGTTAGACCTTTAGTCCGGGTTGTAGCCACCAACCGAGACTATCCCGGTTGGTGGCTCTAAACCCCCCCCCCCCTTTTTTCCTTTTCAGTAAAAAAACAAAAGAAAATGATAAAATCTTCAAAAATTAAAATCCTTCGAGATGTAGTTATGTTACTACATCTACTAGTTAGGGAAATTCAAAAACATAAATTTCGACATGTTTTGCAAAAAAGTGTTATGAAAAAGTAAAAGTGTCGAAAAAACGTATAATATATCAAAATGTTCAGCACGAAAATGCAGTTCTGATTTCGACAGCCGTAGACCATTTTGCAAAATTTTAGAATCCTCAAATTTTGAAAGGAAACAAAGTTATGCTCAAATTTTAGTTTTTTTGAATTTTGGTTAACTGTGGTCAAACTACTTATTCAAAAAACATTAGTGTTGCTAAATAATTATTCAAGAATATTAGTGTTACTAAATAATTATTTCATTTTTTTTGAATTTTGGTCAAATCTGGTTAAACTATGGTCAAACTACTTATTCAAGAAATATTAGTGTTACTAAATAATTATTATTTTTTAGAATAATAGTTTCAAACTCAAACGGTGAAACGTGTGACTTCATGCTCAAGCTAAACTCCTGAGGGTTAATAGGATTGACAGCTTACTATTGTTAGAAAAACAACAAGTGCAGACTAAGAAACTAAGGGGAATAGAACTCGGAAGTTAAGCGTGCTCAGATTGGAGTAGTGAGAGGATGGGTGACCGGCCGGGAAGTTAGACGATTTGGAATGAGTGCTCCACACTTGAGCAGTGATGAGCGGTGATTAGAGATTAAATCATCAAATAATTTAGAAATTTGAAAATTGGGAAAAAATTGAAATTTGTTTTCAAAAAAATTCAAAAAAAAATCCTTTAGTCCCAACCGGGACTAAAGGTCCCCCAGCCCCCGGTACGGGCTCGTGCCACGTGGTGGGCCTTTGGTCCCGAGTCGTGTTGAACCAGGACTAAAGGAGGGGACCTTTAGTCTCCCCACCTTTTAGTGCCGGTTACAGAACCGGGACTAAAGCCCGATTCTGCACTAGTGCTTGACAGTTAATGAATAGATTGAAAGTATTTTCCAAAAAAAAAGAGACATCACAACGTTTTAGCATCATCAGCCGTCAGATCAACCATAGTAACGGAGAAATCGCTTCGTGTCACACCAAGCATCGCTTGTTGTTTTCATCTCGTCATGATCCATTCGTCATCTCGTCATGAAAAGAAAGTCACTCGACTTGAAGTATCTAGCCACTGGGAGCTTCTTTAACAGAAGGTTATTGTCCGACCTTAATTACAAGGCTTATACAGATTCGAGGTTCAGCGCATGGTCAAGTGACAACAAGGAAGCGGCGCAGTGCTCAAGCTAGAAACTACATACAGAAAGAAAGATAGAAGCCAGTGTTGTTGCAAAGGCGCGTATTCCGTACCGGAGCAGTGCTACACGGACGATGCTTGCGAGCCGAAATTTACACGACAGGCCATATCCACCATTCATGAGCAAGTCTGAACAGACGCTGGCGCGTATTCCGTTCCATGAATCTCTACCACGCAGTAGCTCGGGTGGCTCCACTACCGCTAGCCCCGCATGCCCCGAGCCCCCGAGGAACTGCTGCCGGTTGTTCCGTGGCTTGGGCGTCTTGGGCCCTTGGCGCGGAGGGTGGATATGCAACTCCCAAGATGCCACAGCTTCTGTCGTTATTGTGGTGAACCGCTTCGTGTACTCAAGAAGGCTCTACATGGGAAATTTGGTTAAGTAATGCGCTACCAAATATATGCTGGCACCAGATTACTGATGTCTCTCGGTCCTAATACATTACGTATACCACACCGTGCATCGATCGACGGCGATACATGCGACTGTGTTCACATTCCTCATGGTCTGAATTTTGGTTCTGTAATAATGCTCTCGTTGCTCTACTATATAGCCCCTCGATCTCTATTGATGTACATGTATTGTACTACCGGCTAAGTTTGTGCCAGCTATGAATATCAAATTTCCACGATTCGATTGTACCAGTTGACAGGTAGCACATGAGATGCATATTGTACGATCAGTCATTCTAAAGGCGCAAGATTCATGATACGTAGGCACATATGCGTGAACTAAGGTAAACATGGAGAGAGGATCTTGAATTAACAATTAGGTAATATAAATTTTGACTAAATGATGGACCGCATGACAGCAAAATGAGGGTAACCTATGAACAAATCTATAACTGGATGGTTAGGAGGATAGTGATATCCCCAACACATCAAAGTTCAAATTCTGGTGCTTGCATTTTCCTGGATTTCTCGCCGCCGGTAACTCCAATCTGTTGCCGCACTCCACCATGTGGCACGGGATGAGGAGCTCGGGCCGCCGCGCCGGGGGTCGGGATTACCCCGAGCGGCAGCGGTGCGTCCAAGCTAACGGCGCGAGTAAGTGAGCCACCCGGAGGTCAGGGCCGGCGAGGCGGGGCCGGCGGCGATGCTGGAACCCTAGCACGCGGCCCTGCTCGAGGTAAGCTGGGAGGTAAGCGATGCGAACATGCATCAACAGGGGCTCGTTCTCAATTTATGTTTGAATTGGAACCATTTTTATTTTAAAATCTAGATAAAAGAAAATATAGTGCACAGTGAATGTACGTAAATTCTTTTGGATATATCAACAACATTTAAGATAGATAAAGGAAAATATAGGTCAAAATGAACATACATAATTTTTTAGGACAAATCATAAAATTATCTCTTTGAATGTGATTATTTAGATAAAAGAAAATATTGTTCAGAATGAATGCGTACAAATTTCTTTCAGATTACGTCCTCGAGCCCGAGGTCTGAACTTTCTTCATAATACTAGTCCAACTGACTTCGGTTTTTGTAATGTAAAATTCGGGCAAATCAACGGAATTTTTCTAATTCAAATAATTTTAAACAAAAAATCTAAATAAGAGAAAATATAGTTTAGAACCTGTACTTTTACACTTGGATATATAACTTAGTAGTCTCAAATAAATATGAAGTAACATTAGGTGGTTGGTTAGGACGCCTACTTAATTGCAACAGGTCGCCGGTTTGAAGCGGGGTTTCCCTTTTTCCTGATTTGACTTTTACTTTAATTCGTATGGTCTATGTTAGTATAAAGCAAATTGTATACATTTAATGTCAAACTTCAGCTGGTCGAGTGGCTGTCTATTCTGGGCGAATCACGGCAGGTCATGGTTCAAATCTCTCAAACGTTCCACGTTTTTCATTTTATTTGAGAATTTTCTACATAAAAAAATAAAATGCAATGGTGCTATCTAAAAAACAGTGCACACGGATTACCACCATCTCAGCCACTGAGAATGGGCCCTGCCACGTGGCACGTATAGGGATATGGCTGGATACGGTAGAAAGCACTGTATATATCCTGAAAAAAAAGCACTGTATATGAAAGAGAGGACAGTTTAAATGACAAAAACACATATTTTACAAGTTTATGCACTAAACTAAACGTTGCGTGCAAGTTATATGACTTCTAGTGTATTTATCTCCCGTGAATTATACACCTAAAAGTAACTAGTAATTGCGTGTGAGCTGAGATCTCAGATCGACCGGCCGAGCCCACTCGCCACGGGTGTATTTCCCAATTCCGCCCTCGTCACAATCATAGCTCTTGCCCAGATCCAACCAAGATGCGTCCTCTCCGTCTTCACTCACAACGATGACGACGATAATAACAACTCATTCATTACATTTCGTTCGCGCTCGCACCCGGGGAAGGCCGCAACCGGCAACCCCGCCACCGGCAAAGCACCCACCCACCAGCGTCCAGGGCAGCATCTAAAGACAGAGCCTCACCGTGGCGAAAGAACAACAAAGGACCTGGAGTAGAGCTGTGGACTGAGCCGAGCTAGCTAGCCACCGATGGGGCTCCACCTGCTGGTGGCGTTCGCGGCGGCGAGGGGCTTCGCGCAGGTGCTCCACGTCTCGGTGCGGTTGCTGTGGCCGCTCAACACCTGGCTGCCGCTCGCCTGCCACATGCCAGAGGCCTGCGCAGTCGTCTGCGGCGCGCTCGCCGCCCACCTCGCCTGGCTGCGCCGCGCCTACGCGCGCGGCGGCACCGTCTGGGGCCTCCGAAGCCGCGACGACTACGACGTCCTCCGCCAGGCGCTGCTGGACGTCTTCTACTGACCGAGTGCAGGCAGAGCGCCGCCCGGTGGTGGCGCTCGCTGCTTCCATTGCTGTGGCGTAGGAAATTCATGGTTTAGACGCTGTTTCAGCTTATTCTATTGGTTTCTTGTTCACTTGTATTTACCGAGATGCGTGGTTTATAAATAATCTGCAATTGTAAAACTGATCTGTAAAAAGAGATGAATTCTGCTAGAACTGGCGGGTCCTCTGTTTCGGGATGCTGCAATCAGCGATTTCTTCTTATGAGATTATATTTTTTTTTCTTCTAAAGATTAATTCGCGACAGAGTTGTGGGCTTGGAGTAGCAACACCGACAATCAACACTAGTTTAAAGATTGGAAAACGTTTAAAGCCGGTCGACCAGCTGAAACTCCGCCGGTCAAGTCCACGCTGACAACAAGCCCACCCACTACCGCTTAAGCCTGTCTCTATTATCCCGCATGAATCAGCGATTTATTCTTATGGGATTATATTTTTTTCTAAAGATTAATTCACTGTCGGCTTGGAGTAGCAACACCGACAATCGACACTGGTTTAAAGATTAGGAAACGTTTAAAGCCGGTTGACCGGCTGAAACTCCGCCAGTCAAGTCCATGCTGGCAACAAGCCCACCCACCACCGCTTAGACTAGCCACAATGGGAGTAACTTCAGAAGTAACATCGAGTCCAACTCAGCAAATTTGCTTATGTGGCAATGAGTTAATGAGGAGAGAGGTAGTAGTAGTAACTTAGCTAGTTACCGTAACCTCACATGTCCCAATGCAATATGAGTCTATAACCTAATAAATGAAGCTATGCATGTTATCACACTTATGTTACTACCCACTATGAAGATAGTAACATGGTCTAGGAATACGTGTATGTTACTCTTCATTATGGCTAGTCTTAAGCCTGTTTCTATTATCCCGCACGAATCACTCCACCATTTATTCCTTTCCCTTATCCTCTCGCCCGTCTTCTCCCTGTTCCTCCCCAAATAAACTCTTGCCGGTGATGACCACCGTCGATGTCACGAGCAGCCGTCATCCACATGCCCCCGCTGCTCCGGCGAGCGGACGCCATCCACTCACCCCCGCGCTACTCCGGCGAGCGGCCGCCATCCACCCGCTCTGTGCTACTCCGGCGAGCGGCCGCCCATCCATCAGCACGGCTGTGCGGCAACCCAGCTTGCGGTGTGGGATAGGGTGCTTCAAACGGCGGCGACCATGCTACAACGGCGACGAGCAGGAGTGGCAACCGGTGGCGCGCGACGGCAGTGACCAAGGATGACCGCATGCTTCCACAGGTGCTGCAAACCACAAGCAATTTTGCTGGAACCTGCCGTTAGAGAAGCTGGAAGCGACAACGCAATGAGCTACAACCAACATCGGCAGCGACTCCAACATGCTACAACCGGCATTTATTCTTGCTTGTACTGGCATCACAATTTGCTGGAACCAGTGTCTTTTTTTGCTGGAACCGGAAACATTTTGTGCTACCATCTTTTTGATTTGCTAGATCAGACCGAGTTTTGCTACTACCGTATTTAATTTTGCTGGAAGTAGCCTGGTTTTTTGCTACAACCGTCTTCTGGTTTTGCAACGACGGCCATTTTCTGCGACCGGCGACGGCGACGGTGGCCATTTTTGATACAACCGTGTCAAATTTTTGGTATTACTGTCTGTGTGTTTTGCTACATCCATTCATGATGCTGTGGTGCTTTTTTACGACTGAGATATGAGCGGCAACTACGAAGATGACATTTTTATTGCAACAACCTTGTTTTTTGCTACTACTGGAGACGTGTTTTGCTACATCCATTCACGAGGCCATGGTGCTTCAAGCGCGGCGGCCAATTCCAGCAGCGTTTTTGCTACAACTGTCTTTGAATTTTGCTACATCCATTCACGGATTAGTTGCAACCGCGGCGAGTGTTGCATGTGTCAATGGCCGGCGGCGACGGAGTTGTGACGGCTTCATCGCCCAGTTGCGGCCGACGGCGGAGGTGGCTAGCTGCCATCTGTGGGGAGGCTGGGGCGGCGAGGTGCAGCCTACTGCGAGGTGAACGACCGGCGGGGGGGGGGGGGGCCCCCCCGGGGGGGGGGGGGGGGGGGGGGGGGGGGGGGGCGTCCCGCGGTGCAGTGCGGCGAGGGGGCGGGTGTTGTGCGGGAGGATTTTCTCGAAGCACTAGTAGAAAAAGGGGCTTTGGTCCAGCCAGAAAAGAGCATTAATCCCGGTTGCATTACGAACCTGGACTAATGTGAGCATTAGTCCCGGTTCAAGCGGCAAGGGCACCATACAAGCATTACTCCCGGTTCAAATGGGACCTTTAGTCCCGGTTTGTGGCACGAACCGGTACTAAAGGGTGCGATGAGACCTTCAGTACCGGTTCGTGCCACGAACCGGTACTAATGGTGCAATTTTCAAATCCTACCCCCCTGCCCCCTTGGTGCATCGCCTTTTCAGTTTTGTAAAAAGCAAAAGAAAATGATAGAAACTTCAAAATTTAAAATCCTTCGAGAGGTAGTTATGTTGGTAGTTATGTTACTACATCTACTAGTTAGGAAAATTTAAAAACTTAAATTTGGACATGTTTTGCAAAAAATATAGGGAAAATGTAAAACGGCTATAACTTTTGCATACGATGTCGGAAAAAAACGTATAATATATCAAAATGTTCGGAACGAAAATCCGCATCCGATGGAGACCGCCTATGGCCTGTTTGCAAATTTTTAGAATCCTCAAATTCTAAAAGGAAAAAAAGTTATGCTCAAATTTCAGTTTTTTTTGAATTTTTGTTAAATCTGGTCAAACTACTTATTCAAGAAGTATTAGTGTTACTAAATAATTATTCAAGAATATTAGTGTTACTAAATAATTATTTCAGTTTTTTAAATTTTGGTCAACTATGGTCAAACTGTGGTCAACCTACTTATTCAAGAAATATTAGTGTTACTAAATAATTATTGATTTTTAGAACAATAGTTTCAAATTCAAACAGTGAAATGTGTGACTTCATGCTCAAGCTAAATTCCTGAGGGTTAATAGGATTGTCATCTTACTATTATCAGGAAAACAACAAGTGCAGACTTGGAAACGAGGGAGAATAGAACCCGGAAGTTAAGCGTGCTCAGACTGGAGTAGTGAGAGGATGGGTGACCGTTCGGGAAGTTTGATGATTTGGAATGATGAGGGGTGATTAGAGATTAAAGGTTAAATTGAGCAGTGATGAGGGGTGATTAGAGATTAGAGATTAAAATAATTCAAAATTTTGAATTTCAAAAAAAAATTTCAAAAAAAATCATAAAATATCCTTTAGTACCGGTTGGTGTTACCAACCGGGACTAAAGATGGACCTCCAGGCAACGGCCACGTGGAGGGCCTTTAGGGCCCTTATGAACCGGGACTAAAGGCCCTTTTTCTATTAGTGAAGGGACCTCGCGTAGATCTGACGGCCCTGGCTCCCGCATCGGACGACTGGTGCTCAACCGGTCCAACAGTTGAGCCAGTGCGCTGATGCGGATCAGCGCCCTTAAAGATTTACAGTCATAGGAAAAATCAAGTTAACTCCATTCATGAGTACACTGAGCCAGTTCGGCGGCTCCTTCACTCAGATCCACTTTTTGGATCATCCTACTATCATCATTAACTAAATGATAACCGAGGAAGGGCATAAAGCCTTTATTTGTCAATTTGTCATGCTACGCAGAGTAATATGAATTATGACCGTGGCCGCATCCGCATTTCATTCTGGTCAATTAGTCAATCAAATGCACCCCTCAACAAAAATAAAAAATAATAATCAATCAAATGCAAGGAAAGTCCACGACCGCTGATCAAATTCATAAACGCAACGGTCCTAGGTCTGACTTTTGTGCTCTTTGTGGCGCTCGGGAATATTCTAACCATATTTTCTCCTCCTGCGATTTGGCAAAGTTAATGTGGAGTTGTATCCAGTCGTGGCTCGATGTCAACTGCCCCCCCCTCTTCTTTTGTCGAGCTTCATTTCGTTGTGGATCAGTTGGTGGGACTGAAAATATGTTTTTTGGTTTGGCTTTTCTAAGATGCATTGGGTTCTTTGTTCTTTGGACTATTAGAAACAAGTTTACTATTGATTATATCTTCCCTACCAAAACTGCTAACTGCTTGTTGAAATTGTTATCCTTTCTTCAGCAATGGAAATGATCGACTAAGGAGACTGATCGTGATGCAACGGAGCTGTTGATCTCTAAAGTTCGAACCATGGCTTCATCCCTTTCTCAGCATGATCAAGCTGCTCCTACATGATGCCGAGTCTGCTTTTATGTCGTTGCTAGTCTTCCTTCTGGCTGTTGGTAGTAGGTAGCTGGCCCGCGTGCCACTTATTTCTGTAAATTGTTTCTGTTGGTCCTTCCTAGTGGCGATGTCTGAACTTCGGTTATGTCTGTTGCTTGCCTGAATTCTGCCTAGTGACTTTATTTATAAAGTTGGGTTAATGCCTTTTTAAAAAGGAACACATTTGGTTTACACACAAATAAGACTTAGACTTGCACAACCACACATTCAATTCAATTCAAGAAGCCAAAAGTGCTTTAGAAAGATCATGTGATTATTTGTTATGGCATAGAAACAAATGGCAGACTCGCCAGCCAGAATCTTATGCCTTCCATGTGTATTGCAAAGTACGTGTAAAATGGTGTAGTATTGAGCCTAGTTTGGTCCAATATCTCAAATACTACATTAGAGTTTTTTCCTCAGAAGATTCATCTATTTTGCTGTGGCAAGAACTACATATACTTTCTTATGAGATTATATAGAGGGAGCAAGCATAACAAAACCAGTAAGTTCCATTCATGTGCATAGCCTTCAGCTTCCTTTACTCACACAACTACTTATGGTTCAGCCCACTGTCATGATTAACTGGTGTTTGGTCCTAATCATGTTAAATGTACTATAGAGGATCATGCTTATTGTGTTAATACAAATGTTTTTGAACTGTCGGTGTGTGTGTGTGGGGGGGGGGGGGGGGGGGGATGGGGGGCACAAAATAAGGTTACCACTGATATTTTGTATGTATTGTATTCACCCCATATTAGTTCCTGGTAGTATATATTTTTGTAATTCTTTTTGAGGTTTATGTATTCATTTCCGTTTCCATAAACAAAAATAAAAAAATTGTCATAGCACTTTGTTTTGCTCATTACCGCTTCGTTTTCATCTCCATCTCAAGATAAATACGTAGCTTCATTGCTAATAAACACAATAAAAATAAAAAATAAGTACGCTTCACGCTTCACGGTTCACGGCTCATGGATTATATTCAACTATACCCGGCAATTCTGTTGCGAGTGGAGAGATCATAAAATATGTTTGGTTTATTAGTTGTTTCTTTTGATTTGATTTAAATCACTAATTACACCATACACAAGAGGATTAAATGAATCCTATGTGTCTAAAAGGAATTGTGCCTCTCCACTTAATTAGGCCGCTTCTAATGCTCCACCTTGTGTTGATGCTAAGCTAAACCAGATAGGCAGAAAGTGAAGTGGCAGGGTAACTAAAGAGGAGAGGGATGGTTTTGGTGTCTCAAAGAAGAAACAATGCCAGCCACCAGGCACTATGTATATTTGGATCCCTTCCTGATCTTCTAGTCCATATTCTCTTTTCCCCCTGCTTCTTGAGTGTCCACATAATATCCTACAACTAACTACTTGAAAGAACCTTACCTACAACAGACTAAGCCCATATGCATTGGAGAGTTTAATTTCTTAGGCCCCTTCATACAGTTAGAACTTACTCTAAGCAGATATGCATTTGGGAGAGTCTTTATACTTCTTGCGGGATCCAATGTTGGAACTAACATTAGGGCGAGCCATCCCTTTTCATGGTAGAGTGTGTTACTTCCATATTCAGACAACATTAGAAATACTAGCAAATTTATGTTTTGGGAACAGTAAGTTCTACTTGGGGTCATTCAACTTGCATAACATCTACATGATAAAATTGACAATGTCAACAAAAGTCTAAACAACTTGCTATTGTCAACAAGTCAACGAGAAAAATACACTGAAGGGAAAATTCAAAGGATGAATCCCGATGTGAAATAAGATCAAGATGGTGGAGAGATGAGTGAGCTGGTCCAGTATGGACCATACTCCATCATCCCTAGCCCATCATGGACTAGTGGACGAGATTATCGTAGTTGTCCCTCCTACCGACCACCTTAAGGGAAACATTGACAATTTGTCAAGTCCACTAGCCTAATCTACCATGTGCATGTCCCGTCACTCTCATTTGAACCAAATCAAGGGTAGAGGCACATAGGTCCTAGACTCATGTGAGAACCTAGGGTCGAGTTTGAGGTTTCCGTTGAATCGGGACGACTTCAAGGAAGAGAAGTTTGGAGCTGACCTCACAAAGTCTCTGAAGACCCCAAGTCTTGGAACAATCTTCCCTCGATACTGCTCCTAATATAGGATTAAGCTGCGATAAAAAAGACGACCTCACATATTAAAAACAGTCAAAGTATCACTTTGATGAGTGTATGGTGATCTTTGGTATAAGACCGTCGTACACACCCCATACTGAATTTGTATCACAACAACACTAAACTAGAGATGTCGCCTAGTAAACATTTTAAATTTGAAAAATTGAAACTGAGAATTCGATAATAAAGAATTAGCATTATTCAAAGAGTTTGAAAGTGGAACACGAGAAAGAAAGAAAGGTTATTGTCACTTCTGAGGCACGAGAGGAGCGAAGAAAGGAGGGAGCACCTCATGGTGGTGGACATGCGATGATTGAGGTTTAATCTTCCCCTAGGAGGATGAAGCTGGTCCTCATGCACACATGTATGATAGGTAGTTTGTTTGGTGTAGGGAATGTTAACATTTGCTCCGGTATTCTTCACTTTGGCTAGGCCGTCAAAATGTAGATAAAGTTTCATAGATTTTCTGATTTATTGAATGTCGTCACCTCTTTCGCCAGAGAAAAACTAAATGAGGTATGTATTTTTTGTAACTTGAACAAAACAAGGACTGTATTATATCAACGCAAGTTACATGCAAGTCTTAACACCACGACTTCACAAAAAGAAAAGATTCAAGTCGCAACACTACCATAGAACAAACAAGTTTGTACAATTCTACATGCAAGAACACCAGGGAACTAGCTAGGGTGCGTGTTCTTGTGCTGTTTCCTCCTCTCCTCCATCGGAAACTACTAGAGCACGGGGTGCTGGTAGCATATGGCCTTTCTTGATGAAGAGAACATAAAGAGGGCTCTCCTGGTACCCCTCCTCGTAGATATCCACGCCGAACAAACGCATGGCTTTCTGCTTGAAAGCCCATATCTCCACCACGTCACCCACACTGAAGCCGCAGTTGTTGATGAAGTCCATGTACCCCTCTCCTTTGATGATGCAGACGCCGCTGCTCTCCCACCGCGTCAGTTGCAGCTCCCTGATGCCGCCGTCGCGCTCGATCACGAGCACGGGAAGGCCGCCGTGCTCCCTTCCCCTTCTCTTCTTCGTCTTCTCCCCAGGAACCTTGGGTAGCTTCGGCAGCCTTGGTCTCGGGGGTTCCACGTGCACCAGGTTGGCGGCCTGGCGATCTAGGTGGGAGAGGACCGGGCGGAGGTTGCGCATCACGCCGTCGATCGGGAGGCGGAACCGGTTCTGCTGCGGATCCACGTCGGTGGCGGTCACGGTCTTCTCGTCGATGAAGTGCACGGGCAGGTCGACGCGGAGCCTCAGGTACGGAAGCAGGCCATTGGGTGCGCGTATCCCCGGCGGCTCAGCTCTGACCTTAGGAGCGCTGGCAGCGAGCGGCACGGCCTTGATGGGCTCACCGGCCACGCCCACGAGTGATGGCACCAGTGCACCCGCGTCCGCCGAGAGTCTGGCCGCATCGGCCCGTTGCTGTGCCGCTGCAGGGTCGTACACAGCCAGCGTCCGCTTGGAGCCTGCGTAGCTCGGCGCTGCCCTAGGAAGAACGATATGGCTCTTTCCGGTGCCGGGACACATCGTGAATGTGTTCGTCCTGTGTCGCGGGCTCCCGGCAAGCAGTTTACGCTGGTATGCGGTTGTCCCGGCGGTATCGACGTGTATCGTATGCGGTTGTCTCGACGACAATGGATGATGGATGGATGCAGAGGAGGAGACCGCCGACGTCCCCGTATATATGGATCCATCGGCCGATCAGCTACGCCCTACGGTATCTGATTCCGACTCTAATACCAGATGAATAGATGATGATAGTAGGTCCGAATCCAGCTCAAATCCGGTTCCGTGTCGTTTTACAGATGCAGTTTTTTCTTTTCTGTGAGAGATAAGCCAAATGCATTTGGATGGTCGATCGTTTTGCTAATTCTTGCGCCCTGAAAAGAAAAAACCTAAATCCTAAAAAGTGGTCGGGTGCTCGTTTGCCGTCGCGAGCACTCGCGTGGACAGCCGTCCGATGCGAGGCGTAGGCGCGCAAACGAGCACTCGCGTGGACAGCCGTCCGATGCGAGGCGTAGGCGCGCGATCACGACCAGGTGTTTTGTTGTCGGGACCGTTCGTCGTTCGCCCACGACACGATATCGCCTGGGTGGGGCCGCCACTTCTCGCCCGTTCGGCGGACATCTCGAAACTGCCCTGGAGAGCGCCGCTGTCTCTCCCAATCCTCTCTCGCCCTCCTCGCTCTCTCCCTAATCCCCTCCACATCCTCTCCTCCTTGCTCGCCGCATCTGCACTCTACCGGAGAAAGCGGAGGTCGTGGTGCGGGCCTCGTGTGCGCGCGACGGAGGAGGGCGGGTGCTTCGGTGGTGCGCGCACGCTAGGTTGAGGAGGGACTGGCTTTCGGCTGTCTGCACGTGCACGGCTGAAGGAGCGCCGAGCTGCGGTGTACGCGCGACTGAAGGAGTGCTGGGCTGCAGTGGTCCGCGCGTCGGAGGAGCGCGAGGCTGCGGTGGTCCGCGCGTCGGAGGAGCGCGAGGCTGCGGTGGTGCGTGCGGCGTGTCTGCGGAAGGCGGAGCTTGGTGTGGAACGCAGGTCGCCGGTGACGCTGCGGTGGACTTGTTGCTGAAATCGCGAGGTAATGTCCAACTGCACCCTCTGTCTCCATTTCCTTTCAGATCCACGGGTGAGGTTGGTGGTTAGGGATTCAACATCCCCAGTGTATGGTTTTGTTTTGCCAGATCCGTAGTTCTTCGAGGTTGGGAATATCCTCACAATACTGTACGAGTTGGCAGAATCATACTATTTGAGTTGCCTGGCTCTAATCTATGAGTTGCCTGGAATTCATGTGCTGTGAGATTTGGGGACGTAGAGGGGGGGGGGGGGATTTTTGGGCAAGTTGATTGAATAGTGTATTTTTGTTGCAGTTGCCTGAAACTAATGTGCTGTGAGATTTGGCAGGGAATCAATCCAACATTCAGGTGTAGCTTTTTGCGATGTTATGAATTGCCTCACAATACTGTAGGATTTGTCTGATTCATACTACGTGAGTTGCTTCGACCATGTGAGCAGTTTTTTTTAGGGGTGGGGGTGGAGGGGGGTTTTTTGGAAAAGTTGATTCAATAGTGTAGTTATTTGTTGCTTGACATCTCAATTCTTGATTTGTGCTGGAATAAGGAAGCTCACAGATCGATCTGCCTGCTGACCGTTCGTTGTGTGCGGCCTTGCTGACGTGTCGTGATCCTGGCCGCTCGGTGGCTCCGGTTCTGGATCGTTTCGCCTCTCCTGTCGTTCGCCCATTTCATCTACAGGTGGGCTAGCACACGCCATCGCGGGTGGTTCTCCTCTCTGTGGGTGACCGCTTGGGTGTGAGCGGTTTCTGCGCCGGGGCGAGGAGGCGCGGGGTGGGTGCGCTTCATCGACGTGCCCGGTTGTCGTTCGTCGGCGGGTACACGTTGTGGCCCGCCGGGTAAGCTGCCCGGCTGTGATTCGTTCGCACGGCACGTCGGCACCGCACTGTTTGACGGCGCGGAGGGTGGTGGGTGGGTGGACTGTCCTTATCCTGTGTTGCCGCCTGCCTTTTCTCCTCCCCTCTTTCTTTCGTTTTGTTTCGGTGCTCTCTCCTCTTCATCGTCTTGCTTCTGGTCCGCGAGTCGTCGCTAGGGTTGTCCTTTTTCATTGTTCACTGCCTCACCACCATGAGCAGGAGGTTGTGTGCAGGACATGAGATCACCATTTTCCACTCCAACATTAGGTGGCAATTCATCATTAACATCATCGGGCAATTCATTAAGGTCGATCATCCCCTGCTATTAGGTGGCAATTCATCATTAACATCATCGGGCAATTCATTAAGGTCGATCATCCCCTGCTGCATAAATTTGCTCAAAAATTGAAAAAGGCACACAACTTACAAACATTTTTTGGCAAAGTTAACTTGTTGTAGTGTCAAATAAAGGATAATCCACATAATAGCGGCAGGGGAAGCAACCAGTGAACAAAAGAATGAAAGAAATCCAGTCACATGAAACAACAAATTTTTTGATTTCTTTTTCCATAGATTCATTCATCAATCAACATAGTTTTCTTGTTCCAAGCTAGAAATCTACATAGTCTATAACATCATGGTTTTCTTTTTTACATTTTGCAGGATACAAATCAGAGTCAGAAAAGAGCAGTTGCAGATGATGTATGCAGACTTTTTGTTCTGAATTTGGAGGCGGTTTTTGAACATATGTGAAACTTTGTAGTACTACTTTTAAAAGACATGGTGATTTGTTTTAGTTCAATGTTTTACTTTGCGTTGAAACTATGTTTCTTGTTTAGGGACAAGTTTCTTTATTGATATGTGCCACTTGCACAACATTTGCAACAATGTGTGGTGGGGGTATTAAAAAAGTTGGTTCACACCCCACAATCTGTCATTGGTATAAACCATCTTTGGTTTTTTGTTACTGTTTTTTATTTTTTATTTATGCAGGGGTATGTGTGATCTGGTGCAGTCCAGCAAGGTATTAACTAACAACAACTTAATAGGAATCAACCACAGTATTAAGGTAATTTTCTTTGACAATCTGTTATTTACAACATGTTTCATTTTTGTTAGGATGTAGTTGCCTAACAATTTCAAACAGTTGCTTAACAAGTTGACATAGAGTTGCTACAATTTCATATACATAAACAGAACCAGTGTTGGGGAGGGGACTCCTTTTTCTTAGCAAGCATGCATATAGTCATGCAAGTTCAGGGATCAAAAGTAAGTAGTACTTGCCTGCAATATTGCCAACAGTTGCCTAATTTTTTCCTACATTTCTAGTGTGCCAACAGTTCCCAACATTTTTTCCTTTGTTTTTTGTTGTCCAAAGTTGCCTAACATAAACACACAATTTGTCTGACACGTAACCTAGAACCGGCACACCTAAAATCACGGGTGCACTAACTTGTTTAGCTAAAGTTTTATCAACACACACAGTATATATTGTTGTAGAAGGGCACCTTTTCTCGCAAGTACGTGTAGAGTCATGCATGTTTAAGTTCACTTCTCCACACTAGTTGCCTACAAATCCCCTGCAATTGCTTACTATTTCAAAGTTAGTTGCTTACAATCTTGGCATCAGTTGCTACACAACTTTTACAAATAGCACCACACACATACATACACAATAGTTGCCTACAAATTACATACTGTCTGCTTACTATTCAGCATATTAGTTGCTCGCAATCATGGGAACAGTTGCTGCAAAACTTCCATAAACAACACCAAACACATACACACACACACTAGTTGCCTACCAATTGCCTGAAGTTGCCTACTTTTTCCCAGTTAGTTGCCCACAATACTGATAACAATTGCTACCAAAACTTTTATGAACAACATCATATACATACACATACACTAGTTGCTTGCAAACTGAACTCTTCTTGCTCAAACCAAGCTCCCCAGTTGCTTAACAGGTTTTTTCCCCATCTAATTACGTTTTGTTTGCCCTTGCAGTAGATGTGCCGGAATCTAACCAAATGGTGCCCAAGATCTCAAGAAAGGAGGAAATAGGGGAACTAATTGTTGTCTTAAACAGGGGATAAAAAAAGGTATGACTTGTACCTTCGTCCCCCAGGGACCTGTGATTGTTTTCCCCACAAAACCATCAGTTGCCTGCAAAGCATTCTGTACTTGCCTACATCTCAACACAACTTGCCTTACAAAATCAAAATACCTACAACACCAACTCAGCTGTTCATGCACCCTACAACCTACAAACCCAAAACACAAACTAGCCCCCAAACCGCCAAGGAAAAACAGCCTAAGACATGTTCTCCAAGGGCTTCTTTATTTTTCTTTCTAGCTTACCACAAACTTGCTAATGTTAAGCATGTGACTTGCCTGTGTTTTTATGTTGGCTGCACTTTTTAAGAATTTAGGTTCTATTCTTACCCAAAAACCATCAGTTGCCTGTAGAACATTTATGTACTTGCCCAAATCTCAACACAAACTTGCTTGGGAACACCCACGCAGTTTCTAGTTGAATACATATTACACAGCTTTTGGATTACTTTTTTTTTCCAACGCACATGAAGTTGCATGCATTGCCCCTGGATGTTTTTCTTGTTCATTCATACCTAAGACTTGTGTTATCTCTATCCAGAAAAAGAGGTAGATCTGAAGAGACCGAACAGGAGAAAAAGAGGTAGATCATGCTGAAGGATATCCTATAATCAAGGTAAATTAAACTGCACAACAGTCTCTCTTGTTTTTTAGTTGCACATTTACTTATATTCTTCTCATATTTTCACTGTTGAACCAAAGAACAATGGAAACAAATGCCCAAGAGGAATGTTTTTCTAGCTTCTTCAGGAGTTGCTTGGACAATATTATGTTTTTGCTTAATCTTATAATGCAAGTTGCTCCAACCAGCCATTGTTTTGCTCCACATATAGCAAATGATCCGCTAGGAGAAAGCCTTGTTTTTGCCCTTCTTTTCCATATTGAGCTCACTGTTCGTCCTCTTATAAGGTACAAAAAGGTTCATGTTTTGCCATGTCATAAGATACCAAAGTTGTGTGTATATCCTATACTTAGTTGCTTCATGATAACACTGTTTTTGCTCAAACAGAATGTGTAATTTGCCAAGGACAAATTCATAAGCAAGTAACAGAATTGTAACACGTTGTAAACAGAGCATGATAGCACTGTTTTCATCCTTTTCAGTAGCACTCTTGAAAAAGAAGTTGCAGGACAATTTAGATGAGTGTGCAGTTTGTAAAAAACTGCACAAAAGAGTCCAAAAATTCCAGGAAGAATCAATAAGACAGAGGAGTAGGTGTTTGGAAAATTAAATGGAAGAGATGGGCAAAGCTGATCTCCCTGTGTATTTTTGCTTAGTTTCCTTTCAGTTTTTGTCAATTTCCTTTGGATGACAACCTCCCTATGCCGCCATTACAGGGTGAACCAAGGTTTCCAGATCAGGGCAAGGAGGCACACCTCTTTTTCGTAGCTTGGGGGAGAAGAAGATGGGGATGCGTGGGTGGGTATGGTCAGAAGAAGGGAACGGCTTGGAACCACGTGACGGGGGGACCAAGCGGAGTTGGGTTGTGGGAGGGTGGACATGCAATTCGCGTGATACAGTGGTGGACCGGCCGGTTTCCTTTTTGCCCGGCGGACCAAAACATTCCTTTTGTGGCCTGCTGCCAGGGATCGCTAGGGAGCAAACGGCTGCTCCCTAGACGCGTCCAAGAAAAAATAACCCTGGACCAAATTTCAAGGGGCAGTTAAAAATAATTGCTGTTTTTTAGCACAATACAATTAAAGTCGCTCACATATATGAGCATAAACTCGCCCCTATGAATGCACACACGCATACCCTACCCCTATGAGCATTTTCAAGAGACTGAACCGGTATAGCATCTTGAGATTTTACGAAGTCACCACATAAACCTCGAAGTCGACGGGAACATATCCTATCACTGAATGAACATAGCCGAAACCGTAGCCCGTGTCACTGTGTAAGGACACTAGAAACTCCACATGTTGTTAATTTGGGTTTTATTATAGCTGACTAGATCTCTGGGGTCTCGGACTTTTTTTAATTCTATCTCACATGGTATAGGTGACTGCTCGCTTTACTTTTGTACGGGAATATTAGAATAACTAATTGCGAGTTTAGCGACGGGGGCTTGAAAAAGTCAGTCAAGCAGAGTCGTCGTACCTGCCTCGGCCTTGAATAACTTTTGAAGCACACTGTATTTCAAACCAATGAGCCGTATTTGGAGTCAGGGGACACTGATATGGAGCGTGATTCAAACCCAACCACCTAAGAAGTGCGAAATTTCTGGCCGATTTCTTCCCCCGCACCCACTCGTGTCAGTGGCACAGCTGTTCGTACGACTGTCACTTCCATTCATGCTAATGGCGCAACCACTTTCCATCGGGAAGTTTTCATATTAATGGTCGTTGCCACATTTTCCACCAATTTCTCACTTGTGCGTGAAAATTCCATCACAATTTTAGCCGGACACGATGTTTGCGGTATATAAACCGGCCCACTTCCTCTGGGTGGCACCCATCTTCCCTTCGTGGGCGCTACTCCACCTTCCCCTTCACCGATGCCACTCCATCCCTCCCTTCATTTGCGTTGCTGATGACCCACAAGTATAGTGGATCAATTGTAGTTGTTTTCGATAAGTAAGAGTGTTGAACCCAACGAGGAGCAGAAGGAAATGACAAGTGGTTTTCAGCAAGGTAATGTCTGCAAGTACTAAAATTGTAAGTAGCGGAGTAGTTTGATAGCAAGATAATTTATAATGAGCAAGTAACAATAGTAGTAGCAAAAGTGCAACAAGGTAGCCCAATCCTTTTGGGGCAAATGACAGGCCAAAACAGTCTCTTATGATAAGCAAAGTATTCTTGAGGGTACACGGGTATTTCATCTAGTCACTTTCATCATGTTGGTTCGATTTGTGTTCGCTACTTTGATAATTTGATATGTGGGTGGACCGGTGCTTATGTGCTGTTCTTACTTGAACAAACCTCCTACTTATGATTAACCTTCCCGCAAGCATCCGCAACTACGAGAAAAGTATTAAGAATAAATTCTAACCATAACATTAAACTTTTGGATCCAATCGGTCCCTTGCGGAATAGCGCATAAACTAGGGTTTAAGCTTCTGTCACTTTCACAACCCATCATCTAATTGCTACTCCACAATGCATTCTCTTAGGCCCAAATATGGTGAACTGTCATGTAGTCGACGTTCACATGACACCACTAAGGGAATCACAACATACATACTATCAAAATATCGAACACATATCAAGTTCACATGATTACTTGCAACATGATTTCTCTCGTGACCTCAAGAATAAAAGTAACTACTCACAAATGATAAACATGCTCATGATCATAGAAGTATTAAATAGCATATTGGATCTGAACATATAATCTTCCATCAAATAAACCATATAGTAATCAACTACAAGATGTAATCAACACTACTAGTCACCCACAAGCACCAATCTATAGTTTCGGTAACAAGATTGAACACAAGAGATGAACTATGGTTTAAGATGAGATGGTGTTGTTGAAGATGTTGACGGAGATTGTCGTCCCCAAGATGGAAGAGTTGTTGGTGATGATGATGACGATGATTTCCCCCTCTGGGGGGGGGGAGTTTCCCCGGTGGAATCGCTCCGACGAAGGGCAAAAGTGCTCCTGCTCAAGTTCCGCCTCGAGGCGGCGGTGCTCCATCCCGGAAGTCCTCTCCTTATTTTTTCTATGTCAAAATGACTTATATATCATATATCAGAAGATGGGCACCGGAGGTGGGCCTGGGTGAGCACAGCCCACCAGGGCGCGCCTGGGCTCCCTAGCGCGCTTAGGTGGGTTGTGCCCACCTGGTGGGCCCCCTCTGGTAGTTATTTGCTTCAATAATTCTTAAATAATCCATAAACAATCCTCGTGAAGTTTCAGCTCCTTTGGAGTTGTGCAGAATAGGTAGTCTGACGTAGCTTTTTCAGGTCCAGATTTCCAGCTGCCGGAATTCTCCCTCTTTGTGTATACCTTGCATATTATGAGAGAAAAGGCATTAGAGTTACTCGAAAAAGCATTATTATGAATAAAAACATTTTAAATAATAGCAAGAAAACATGATGCAAAATGGACGTATCAACTCCCCCAAGCTTAGACCTCAAGAGAAAACCGAAAATGAAAAATATGTCCACGTGCTTTGAGAGAGAGATGTCGATAAAAACAAAATACGAACATAGAAGCATCATGTTGAATATTATAACAGGAGCAAAATTAAACATAAGACTTTTATCATGGAACTTTTATCATATACTTCCCATGAATAAGTAACAATTGATCACACAATCGAAGTATAAAGCAAAAACTCTATTAAAAAACAACAAACTATGTTCTCAGTCAAGTTTGCAACTACAATTCATCATCTTTTCGAGAAGGGTCACGTATCGGGGCCTTTAGGCAAGTCCACATACTAAACCATCATATAGTCTTCTATGATTGCTAACACTCACCGCATACACATGAGCAAAACGTTTCAACCAGACACATAGAAAGATAGGGGCTTATAGTTTCACCTCCCAACGTATTCACCTCAAGGGTGATGTCAACAATAATAACTCATGCTATCTATTTTCAACTGGACATATGTGCCTAGATCTTTCCTCACCACATGATGCTTTCCAAAGGAGAAAAATAAAAAGGAATAGAAGGAAAACTTTGACTCTTTGCATAAAAGTAAATACTTAAAAGTAAAAGATAGGCCCTTCGCAGAGGGAAGCAGAGGTTGCCATGCGCTTATTTGTTTGTATGCTCAACCCCTTAATGCAAAACAACGTCACGTTGCATTGTCCCTTGTGGTAGCGGCCTTTATTATGCATTCTGTCGCTTTTATTCTTCACCATCATAAGTTCGTGCAACGCTCAATTTTCTCTTACACTAAATGATCTCACTCTTTTAGAAGCAATTTTTATTGCCTTTTTGCACCGATGACAACTTACTTGAGAGATCTTGCTCAATCCCTAGGTAGGTATGGTGGACACTTGAAAATAAGATTTGGGTTTAAGGGTTTTTGGATGCACAAGTAGTATCTTTACTTAGTGCAGAATTTTTGGCTAGCAAAGATAGGGGGCAAGTACCACATGTTAAAGGATCTATGACAATATGACTTCTATGTGAATATAAACAAACATAAACCATTAAGTTGTCTTCCTTGTCCAACGTCGACAATTTTGACATATAATATTTTGATGAGGGCTCACAATCACAAAAGATTTTTAGGATAGTATATTTATATGTGAATCTTCTCTTCCCTTATTAATTCTTTCATGAGTTGCATCATTGACTAATGCTATGTTTCTCAATCTCTAATAAAATATTCTACTTATACTTTTCCTTATGTGGTGTCATCACCTACCATAGGATTAGTATATGATCTTTTCTTTTAATTTTTTCCTTCTCCTTTCTTTCTTATTTCTTTTCTTTAATTTGCAACAAGAAAGTAAAGAAAGAAAAAACTTAAACTAACTTTATTATATAACTTACACACGATTACAAGGATAGATCACTAAGCAAACTCTCAAAGAAGAAAGGATCGAACCAAACTTTTATTCATCAAAAGAAAAAAAATCGAACTAAAATAAGTAAAAGGAAAAAGATAGTGGGATGATACGATACCGGGGAACCTCCCCCAAGCTTGGTGGAAGCCAAGGGGAGTGCCCATACCCGATACTCAGTTCTCTTTTGGTGGTGAAGAAGATGATGGTGGTGATGAAGTAGTATGTTCCAATATAACCATGAGTAAATCCTTCAAACCTTGAATCTCTCGAAGGGCTTGATGAATTAATTCACTGTTTTTCTTCACCTCAGCCATTATGTGTTTATTCTCAAGGCCCCACGATTTTGTTCCTGCACTATTTTCTCTTGGCCGGGATATGTCCTAGTTGGACCGTATGTGCCTACGAGGAGTGTTCTCAAACCCATAATTATGAATCAAATTATGAAAATTGTTATGATGTCACCTGTGTAAGGGCCTCCTCGGTGGGACCTCTTCTTCCGCTTCCAGGCTCGCTTGATTGTTCGATGATCCCATGGCTTGATGAGGGTCAGGGTGAGTAGAGATGCCAGCTAGTGTACCCCTCTCGGAGGCCGGGGGGTGAATCCCGGAGGGACTTTCCTCTTCTTCCTCCATAACAACCTCTTCAGCTTCATCCCTCCTTAGATCTTCCTGAACCAACCTTATGTATCCTTCTACATTGTTGAAGGGTGAGGAAGACATGACGTTGATCTAGTTGAATCTGTCAAAAAACAGCAAGAAAAGAGAACATAGGATTTCTCCGCGATACGGTGATCAACAGGCTTGGGAAGTATATATAGATTTTTTTTATCTTGGAGGACAAGCATACGGAAGAAAAACGGAGTACGGAAGGTGTCCCAGGTGGGCACAACCCACCTGGGCACGCCAGGCAGGCTTGCCTGGCGCGCCTTGGTGTCTTATGCCCACCAGGGTACGCTTCATGGAAGTTTCTTTATTTCCAAAATTTCTAAATATTCCAAAACTGATAGAAAGTATTTTTGCGTATTTTTCAGAGTCCGATTACTTACCGTATGATACGTCTCCAACGTATTTATAATCCTATATACTTAAGAAGTTCACCCCCACTACTTGATTTATCTTGACATGTAGCCTATCCACCTCAACAGCCTTGCCACATCAGTAACTCGATTTTTTTTCTAGCTAATGCCATGTGTTGCATTTAGTTATACAAGTGGGATTTAATTTTCATTAGTACGCAACCAGCCTTGGTCATTGAAGCGACCTGCCGTTTCCTCTTTGTAACATAAGCCCACTGGAACAGAACAGCCCACATCCATCCTATCCTCCATGCAGATCTCATCCTCTCCCACAACCAGCGTTATTTCCCCTTTATCTTCTTCTCCTCTGTACGGCTCCACTCAGGAAACAAATCACCATCTTCCGTTGCACAGCTACGGGAAGATCCTCACCTTCAGAAGCGCCAGGGGTGCTGATGGCGTCGTCCCGCTGCTGGACTAGCCTTCGTTGGTCGTCGCCGGCAGAGCCGCACGCGGCTGCCGATTCAACTTGACTGCCGATCGGTCCATGTGATCACTGCCCTTAAATTGATTCTTGCTGCACATGAGTCAAGCCCCGCAAGCTACGCTGGACCAAGCCTCGCGCCCCGATGTCCACCAAAGCTCTCGATGAGTCACATGCGCCACCATCGGCGTCCTCCTCCAACATCACCTGCACCAAAAGGTAGATGGATCTCCTTCCTCTTATATGTCCTCCGATCTGAGCAATTATTTTGATTTATAGCTTTGTTTGGGTGCTCTGATTTGGGTGTTGTAGGAAGCCTTTTTCTGAAGAACATCCCTCCCGCTCCTTCCTTGGCGATGGTCTCATGGTTGTCACCGGAGAGACAGACGCTGCTGCCGGTGCGGTGGGTTCCTGACTTCCAGGTGGGTACCATCGCCTCCATTGACTCCCTGCTCTCCTTGTAGTATATTTATGGTGACTATTGATTTTCATAGAACAATTTTGGCATTTTTAGTACTATGCATTCTCTTTTGATGTGCTAAAATATTATGCAGCTACTAGATTTGACTGATTCTGATAACATTGTGAATATATTCATTGTTTCATTGAAATTTTTTTAACTTCGATGTGCCCTCATATGGCACCTGCTGTAAGTATTTCAATCTATTTTTGCTCGAGATCTTGATGTGTACACACAAAAAGGGGAACTAAAGACACTGAAACCATTGGCAAGAAAAAAGCAGTGGCTGAAATTTTGCAACTATTTTTGTTTCTTCATGCTTCCGGTGGACAGATTATAAAACATCACGTGTTACCTGGTAAACGAAGTAAATCAACCAATTTTGAAGTGACATGATACTTAGTGGTGTCTAACTCTGAACCATTTTCTAATTTTCCTTTTCTTCCCGAAGATTACATCCCACACGTGCAACAGTTTGAAGGTATCTGTAAGTTTATGTTTCTAAGGCAAGTCATATACATGTTTTACCGGTAATCATCATGGCTCGCTTCCTTTCTTCGCCGGAATTCCACAATAATTAATTCCTCTATACAAGTGCTCCATGTAGATTTAAGTAAAGAGGATATACCATGGATGTATAAAATTTATTATTCTGGAGTTTCATCATTTGCATGGTCGAGGGCAGATCTCTGAAACTGAGAACATTGTTCCAGAAATCATGTACTTATTTTGTGAGAACTGAAAATATGATAATTATGGCCTCTTAAGACAAAGATTCAAGTTTCTTGACACTCATGTGCTATTTTTGCTCATTTTATTTGCTTAGTCACACTCAAGAGTTCCCTGCAGGTGTCACAAGCTCACTTAAAGTTCACAAAATTTAGGTTGTATGATTCACAAGATGACAAATAAAAGAGGTATGGGGTTATGATTCTTCTGCAAACTATATTTCTCCCTATTGGTATTTCATTTGCTTAATTTGTATTTTGACTATGATTCTCATGTAGGACTCTCACCATCCGATGATCGCTCTGCATGATAAGTCTAGCAGTTGTAACAGCTGGTTGAAGCATCGGCTTGGTTAAGAGAAGGAGCACTATTATGGCAATGGGATTCACACATCTACAATGCAGTCAGCTACTACAGAAAAGATATTGGTGTAACGACTATTTAGGTAACACCAGAGATCCCAAAACAATTAAGACCTGCAAACATTCTATCGATGCTCTAATTTTCCCTGGTGCATTGTGTTTGCACAGAACATAAAATTTTATTAACCATGTTACCAGACCATTCATGAAGACAATGCTATCATCCTGTTGATGCAACTTCTGTTCTTGCGTTCCCTTTTTGGGTTCACATTTGCACATATTTTACTATCGTGCATTGCTGAAGATGTCCATTGAATTTACTTTGTAAATGTGCAGAAGTGTTCTTTGATGAATGATGTTGTATGGAAATAGTTACACATACTAAGAAATTTGACTTTTTAGAGAAAAATATCTACCCTTACTATGTTACTATGCAATATTTTAATTATGTTCTCTCTTTCTCACTCTGGCTCAAGTGTCGACTACAAATTCTGCTATTGAAGAATTGTTGGGAAGTGCACTTCACTACACATTTGATGTGGTATGTTTAGAAGGATAAACCTTACGATTCTGTCATGACTAATAACATTTGTTTACCCCCTGTTTTTGGATGGATCAAAGTAAATGTACATGGAAGTTCTGATGGAGAGTTTGCACAATCAAGACTCGAGTTATAGCTAGGTGGTGATGTTTTAGTTGAAGCTTGAAAGTTTGGTCTGCGGGTAAATGACCATATAGTCCTCTAATTTGATTGTTCGTCTATTCTTCAAACTTTGAATGATAGATGGTACGAGGATCGATCTTGCCTAAGTGCATATGTACCACTACAACCATATCATTCTGAAGTATGGTTGTCAACAGAGAATCATTTATTCATTATTGTGATGGTCCTTTTAGCAGAGTTGTTTTTGCGGAGTAAACTATCTATTTAGGCAATAATTCCCGCAGCAACGCGCGGGGAATCATCTAGTTTATGAAGTATTCATGCCGGTATATTATCATTCTTGGATGTTTTACAATCATTTTATAGCAACTTATATCATTTTTTGGGACTAACCTATTGACCCAGTTCCCAGTGTCAGTTGCTGTTTTTTGCTTGTTTTTTACATCGCAAAAAATCAATATCAAACAGAGTACAAACATCGCGAAACTTTTTGGAGTATTTTTATGCACCAGAACACCCAGGATGGGCCAGAGCAGCACCTAGGGGGTGCCCCAAAGGGGGCACAACCCACCAGGGCGCGCCTGGGGGCCCAGGTGGGTTGTGCCCTCCTTAGTGGCCTCCCGCACCCCCTCTTTACCCTATAAATTCCCAGATATTTTAAAACCCTTCGGGGTATTAACCTAGATGAAAGTTCCGCTGCCGCAAGGTTCTGTAGCCACCGAAAACAAATCTAGACCCCATTTCAGCACCCTGCCGGAGGGGGGAATCATCTTTGGTGGCCATCTTCATCATCCCGGCGGCCACCACAATGATGAGGGAGTAGTCCACCCTCGGTACTGAGGGTTTGTCCACATTGTAGGGTTTCGTAGTAATTTCAAAAAAATTCCTACGCACACGCAAGATCATGTGATGCATAGCAACGAGAGGGGAGAGTGTTGTCTACGTACCAACGCAGACCGACTGCGGAAGCGATCACACAAGTAGAGGAAGTAGTTGTACGTCTTCACGATCCAACCGATCAAGCACCGAAACTACGGCACCTCCGAGTTCGAGCACACGTTCAGCTCGATGACGATCCCCGGACTCCGATCCAGCAAAGTGTCGGGGAAGAGTTCCGTCAGCACGACGGCGTGGTGACGATCTTGATGAACTACAGCAGCAGGGCTTCGCCTAAACTCCGCTACAGTATTATCGAGGTATATGGTGGCAGGGGGCACCGCACACGGCTAAGGAATAGATCACGTGGATCAACTTGTGTGTTCTAGGGTGCCTCTACCTCAGTATATAAAGGAGCCAAGGGGGGAGGGGGGCGCCGGCCAGGGAGAGAGGCGCAGGAGGAGTCCTACTCCTTCCGGGAGTAGGACTCCCCTCCAATCCTATTCCGACTAGGATTCCCCAAAGGGGAAAGAGGGAGAGGGGGGCCGGCCACCTTATCCTAGTCCTAATAGGACTAGGGGAGGGGGAAGTGGCGCAGCCACCTTGGGCTGCCCCTTTCTCCTTTCCACTAAGGCCCATGAAGGCCCATATGGCTCCCGGGGGGTTCCGGTAACCTCCCGGTAACCCGGTAAAATCCCGATTTTACCCGGAACACTTCTGATGTCCAAACATAGGCTTCCAATATATCAATCTTTACGTCTCGACCATTTCGAGACTCCTTGTCATGTCCGTGATCACATCCGGGACTCCGAACAACCTTCGGTATATCAAAATGCATAAACTCATAATATAACTGTCATCGTAACCTTAAGCGTGCGGACCCTACGGGTTCGAGAACAATGTAGACATGACCGAGACACGTCTCCGGTCAATAACCAATAGCGGGACCTGGATGCCCATATTGGCTCCTACATATTCTACGAAGATCTTTATCGGTCAGACCGCATAACAACATACGTTGTTCCCTTTGTCATCGGTATGTTACTTGCCCGAGATTCGATCGTCGGTATCCAATACCTAGTTCAATCTTGTTACCGGCAAGTCTCTTTACTCGTTCCGTAATACATCATCTCACAACTAACATATTAGTTGTAATGCTTGCAAGGCTTATGTGATGTGTATTACCGAGAGGGCCCAGAGATACCTCTCCGACAATCGGAGTGACAAATCCTAATCTCGAAATACGCCAACCCAACATCTACCTTTGGAGACACCTGTAATGCTCCTTTATAATCACCCAGTTACGTTGTGACGTTTGGTAGCACCCAAAGTGTTCCTCCGGCAAACGGGAGTTGCATAATCTCATAGTCATAGGAACATGTATAAGTCATGAAGAAAGCAATAGCAACATACTAAACGATCGGGTGCTAAGCTAATGGAATGGGTCATGTCAATCAGATCATTCAACTAATGATATACCTCGTTAATCAAATAACAACTCATTGTTCATGGTTAGGAAACATAACCATCTTTGATTAACGAGCTAGTCAAGTAGAGGCATACTAGTGACACTTTGTTTGTCTATGTATTCACACATGTATTATGTTTCCGGTTAATACAATTCTAGCATGAATAATAAACATTTATCATGATATAAGGAAATAAATAATAACTTTATTATTGCCTCTAGGGCATATTTCCTTCAGTCTCCCACTTGCACTAGAGTCAATAATCTAGATTACACTGTAATGATTCTAACACCCATGGAGCCTTGGTGCTGATCATGTTTTGCTCGTGGAAGAGGCTTAGTCAACGGGTCTGCAACATTCAGATCTGTATGTATCTTGCAAATTTCTATGTCTCCCACCTGGACTAAATCCCGGATGGAATTGAAGCGTCTCTTGATGTGCTTCGTTCTCTTGTGAAATCTGGATTCCTTCACCAAAGCAATTGCACTAGTATTATCACAAAAGATTTTCATTGGACCCGATGCACTAGGTATGACACCTAGATCGGATATGAATTCCTTCATCCAGACTCCTTCATTTGCTGCTTCCGAAGCAGCTATGTACTCCGCTTCACACGTAGATCCCACCCTGATGCTTTGTTTAGAACTGCACCAACTGACAGCTCCACCGTTTAATGTAAACACGTATCCGGTTTGCGATTTAGAATCGTCCGGATCAGTGTCAAAGCTTGCATCAACGTAACCTTTTACGGTGAGCTCTTTGTCACCTCCATATACGAGAAACATATCCTTAGTCCTTTTCAGGTATTTCAGGATGTTCTTGACCGCTGTCCAGTGATCCACTCCTGGATTACTTTGGTACCTCCCTGCTAGACTTATAGCAAGGCACACATCAGGTCTGGTAACACAGCATTGCATACATGATAGAGCCTATGGCTGAAGCATAGGGAACATCTTTCATTTTCTCTCTATCTTCTGCAGTGGTCGGGCATTGAGTCTTACTCAACTTCACACCTTGTAACACAGGCAAGAACCCTTTCTTTGCTTGATCCATTTTGAACTTCTTCAAAACTTTGTCAAGGTATGTGCTTTGTGAAAGTCCAATTAAGCGTCTTGATCTATCTCTATAGATCTTAATGCCTAATATGTAAGCAGCTTCACCGAGGTCTTTCATTGAAAAACTTTTATTCAAGTATCCCTTTATGCTATCCAGAAATTCTATATCATTTCCAATTAGCAATATGTCATCCACATATAATATTAGAAATGCTACAGAGCTCCCACTCACTTTCTTGTAAATACAGGCTTCTCCGAAAGTCTGTATAAAACCAAATGCTTTGATCACACTATCAAAGCGTTTATTCCAACTCCGAGAGGCTTGCACCAGTCCATAAATGGATCGCTGGAGCTTGCACACTTTGTTAGCTCCCTTTGGATCGACAAAACCTTCCGGTTGCATCATATACAACTCTTCTTCCAGAAATCCATTCAGGAATGCAGTTTTGACATCCATTTGCCAAATTTCATAATCATAAAATGCGCAATTGCTAACATGATTCGGACAGACTTAAGCATCGCTACGGGTGAGAAGGTCTCATCGTAGTCAATCCCTTGAACTTGTCGAAAACCTTTTGCAACAAGTCGAGCTTTATAGACAGTAACATTACCGTCAGTGTCAGTCTTCTTCTTGAAGATCCATTTATTCTCAATTGCTTGCCGATCATCGGGCAAGTCAACCAAAGTCCACACTTTGTTCTCATACATGGATCCCATCTCAGATTTCATGGCCTCAAGCCATTTTGCGGAATCTGGGCTCACCATCGCTTCTTCATAGTTCGTAGGTTCATCATGGTCTAGTAACATAACTTCCAGAACAGGATTACCGTACCACTCTGGTGCGGATCTTACTCTGGTTGACCTACGAGGTTCAGTAACAACTTGATCTGAAGTTTCATGATCATCATCATTAACTTCCTCACTAATTGGTGTAGGTGTGCAGAACCGGTTTCTGTGATGAACTACTTTCCAATAAGGGAGCAGGTACAGTTACCTCATCAAGTTCTACTTTCCTCCCACTCACTTCTTTCGAGAGAAACTCCTTCTCTAGAAAGTTCCAAATTTAGCAACAAAAGTCTTGCCTTCGATCTGTGATAGAAGGTGTACCCAACAGTCTCCTTTGGGTATCCTATGAAGACACATTTCTTCGATTTGGGTTCGAGCTTATCAGGTTGAAGCTTTTTCACATAAGCATCGCAGCCCCAAACTTTAAGAAACGACAACTTTGGTTTCTTACCAAACCACAGTTCATAAGGCGTCGTCTCAAGGATTTCGATGGTGCCCTATTTAACGTGAATGCGGCCGTCTCTAAAGCATAACCCCAAAACGATAGCGGTAAATCAGTAAGAGACATCATAGATCGCACCATATCTAGTAAAGTACGATTAACGACGTTCGGACACACCATTACGCTGTGGTGTTCCGGGTGTGAGTTGCGAAACTATTCCACATTTGTTTCAAATGTAGACCAAACTCGTAACTCAAATATTCTCCTCCACGATCAGATCGTAGAAACTTTATTTTCTTGTTACATGATTTTCAACTTCACTCTGAAATTCTTTGAACTTTTCAAATGTTTTCAGACTTATGTTTCATTAAGTAGATATACCCATATCTGCTTAAATCATCTGTGAAGGTGAGAAAATAACGATATCCGCCACGAGCCTCAACATTCATCGGACCACATACATCGGTATGTATGATTTCCAAAAAATCTGTTGCTCTCTCCATAGTACCGGAGAACGGTGTTTTAGTCATCTTGCCCATGAGGCACGGTTCGCAAGTACCAAGTGATTCATAATCAAGTGGTTCCAAAAGTCCATCAGTATGGAGTTTCTTCATGCGCTTTACACTGATATGACCTAAACGACAGTGCCACAAATAAGTTGCACTTTCATTATCAACTCTGCATCTTTTGGCTTCAACATTATGAATATGTGTATTACTACTATCGAGATTCAATAAAAATAGACCACTCTTCGAGGGTGCATGACCATAAAAGATATTACTCATATAAATAGAACAACCATTATTCTCTGATTTAAATGAATAACCGTCTCGCATTAAACAAGATCCAGATATAATGTTCATGCTCAACGCTGGCACCAAATAACAATTATTTAGGTCTAATATTAATCCCGAAGGTAGATGTAGAGGTAGCGTGCCGACCGCGATCACATCGACTTTGGAACCGTTTCCCACGCGCATCGTCACCTCGTCCTTAGCCAATCTTTGCTTAATCCGTAGCCCCTGTTTCGAGTTGCAAATATTAGCAACAGAACAGTATCAAATACCCAGGTGCTACTGCTGAGCATTAGTTAAGGTACACATCAATAACATGTATATCACATATACCTTTGTTCACCTTGCCATCCTTCTTATCGCAAATACTTGGGGCAGTTCCGCTTCCAGTGACCAGTCTGCTTGCAGTAGAGCACTCAGTTTCAGGCTTAGGTCCAGACTTGGGTTTCTTCTCTTGAGCAGCAACTTGCTGCCGTTCTTCTTGAAGTTCCCCTTCTTCTTCCCTTTGCCCTTTTTCTTGAAACTAGTGGTCTTGTTAACCATCAACACTTGATGCTCCTTCTTGATTTCTACCTCCGCAGCTTTCAGCATTGCGAAGAGCTCGGGAATAGTCTTGTTCATCCCTTGCATATTATAGTTCATCACGAAGCTCTTGTAGCTTGGTGGCAGTGATTGGAGAATTCTGTCAATGACGCAATCATCTGGAAGATTAACTCCCAATTGAATCAAGTGATTATTATACCCAGACATTTTGAGTATATGCTCACTGAACAGAACTGTTCTCCTCCATCTTGCAGCTATAGAACTTATTGGAGACTTCATATCTCTCAATTCAGGCATTTGCTTGAAATATTAACTTCAACTCCTGGAACATCTCATATGCTCCATGACGTTCAAAACGTCGTTGAAGTCCCGATTCTAAGCCGTAAAGCATGGCACACTGAACTATCGAGTAGTCATCAGCTTTGCTCTGCCAGACGTTCATAACATCTGGTGTTGCTCCAGCAGCAGGCCTGGCACCCAGCGGTGCTTCCAGGACGTAATTCTTCTGTGCAGCAATGAGGATAATCCTCAAGTTACGGACCCAGTCCGTGTAATTGCTACCATCATCTTTCAACTTTGCTTTCTCAAGGAACGCATTAAAATTCAACGGAACAACAGCACGAGCCATCTATCTACAATAAACATAAACAAGCAAGATACTATCAGGTACTAAGTTCATGATAAATTTAAGTTCAATTAATCATATTACTGAAGAACTCCCACTTAGATAGACATCCCTCCAATCCTCTAAGTGATCACGTGATCCAAATCAACTAAACCATGTCCGATCATCACGTGAGATGGAGTAGTTTCATCGGTGAACATCATTATGTTGATCATATCTACTATATGATTCACGCTCGACCTTTCAGTCTCCGTGTTCCGAGGCCATATCTGTATATGCTTGGCTCGTCAAGTATAACCTGAGTATTCCGTGTGTGCAACTGTTTTGCACCCGTTGTATTTGAACGTAGAGCCTATCATACCCGATCATCACGTGGTGTCTCAGCACGAAGAACTTTCGCAACGGTGCATACTCAGGGAGAACACTTCTTGATAATTTAGTGAGAGATCATCTTATAATGCTACCGTCAATCAAAGCAAGATAAGATGCATAAAAAGATAAACATCACATGCAATCAATATAAGTGATATGATATGGCCATCATCATCTTGTGCTTGTGATCTCCATCTTTGAAGCACCGTCATGATCACCATCGTCACCGGCGCGACACCTTGATCTCCATCGTAGCATCGTTGTCGTCTCGCCAATCTTATGCTTCCACGACTATCACTACCGTTTAGTAATAAAGTAAAGCATTACATCGCGATTGCATTGCATACAATAAAGCGACAACCATATGGCTCCTGCCAGTTGCCGATAACTCGGTTACAAAACATGATCATCTCATACAATAAAATTCAGCATCATGCCTTGACCATATCACATCACAACATGCCCTGCAAAAACAAGTTAGACGTCCTCTACTTTGTTGTTGCAAGTTTTACGTGGCTGCTACGGGCTTAAGCAAGAACCAATCTTACCTACGCATCAAAACCACAACGATAGTTTGTCAAATAGACTCCGTTTTAACCTTCGCAAGGACCGGGCGTAGCCATACTTGGTTCAACTAAAGTTGGAGAGACAGTCGCCCGCAAGCCACCTGTGTGCAAAGCACGTCGGGAGAACCGGTCTCGCGTAAGCGTACGCGTAATGTTGGTCCGGGTCGTCTCGTCCAACAATACCGCCGAACCAAAGTATGAGATGCTGGTAGGAAGTATGACTTGTATCGTCCACAACTCACTTGTGTTCTACTCGTGCATATAACATCAACATAAATAACCTGGCTCTGATACCACTGTAGGGTTTCGTAGTAATTTCAAAAATTTTCCTACGCACACGCAAGATCATGTGATGCATAGCAACGAGAGGGGAGAGTGTTGTCTACGTACCAACGCAGACCGACTGCGGAAGCGATCACACAACGTAGAGGAAGTAGTTGTACGTCTTCACGATCCAACCGATCAAGCACCGAAACTACGGCACCTCCGAGTTCGAGCACACGTTCAGCTCGATGACGATCCCCGGACTCCGATCCAGCAAAGTGTCGGGGAAGAGTTCCGTCAGCACGACGGCGTGGTGACGATCTTGATGAACTACAGCAGCAGGGCTTCGCCTAAACTCCGCTATAGTATTATCGAGGTATATGGTGGCAGGGGGCACCGCACACGGCTAAGGAATAGATCACATGGATCAACTTGTGTGTTCTAGGGTGCCTCTACCTCAGTATATAAAGGAGCCAAGGGGGGAGGGGGGCGCCGGCCAGGGAGAGAGGCGCAGGAGGAGTCCTACTCCTTCCGGGAGTAGGACTCCCCTCCAATCCTATTCCAACTAGGATTCCCCAAAGGGGAAAGAGGGAGAGGGGGGCCGGCCACCTTATCCTAGTCCTAATAGGACTAGGGGAGGTGGAAGTGGCGCAGCCACCTTGGGCTGCCCCTTTCTCCTTTCCACTAAGGCCCATGAAGGCCCATATGGCTCCCGGGGGGTTCCGGTAACCTCCCGGTAACCCGGTAAAATCCCGATTTTACCCGGAACACTTCTGATGTCCAAACATAGGCTTCCAATATATCAATCTTTACGTCTCGACCATTTCGAGACTCCTCGTCATGTCCGTGATCACATCCGGGACTCCGAACAACCTTCGGTATATCAAAATGCATAAACTCATAATATAACTGTCATCGTAACCTTAAGCGTGCGGACCCTATGGGTTCGAGAACAATGTAGACATGACCGAGACACGTCTCCGGTCAATAACCAATAGCGGGACCTGGATGCCCATATTGGCTCCTACATATTCTACGAAGATCTTTATCGGTCAGACCGCATAACAACATACGTTGTTCCCTTTGTCATCGGTATGTTACTTGCCCAAGATTCGATCGTCGGTATCCAATACCTAGTTCAATCTTGTTACCGGCAAGTCTCTTTACTCGTTCCGTAATACATCATCTCACAACTAACATATTAGTTGTAATGCTTGCAAGGCTTATGTGATGTGTATTACCGAGAGGGCCCAGAGATACCTCTCCGACAATCGGAGTGACAAATCCTAATCTCGAAATACGCCAACCCAACATCTACCTTTGGAGACACCTGTAATGCTCCTTTATAATCACCCAGTTACGTTGTGACGTTTGGTAGCACCCAAAGTGTTCCTCCGGCAAACGGGAGTTGCATAATCTCATAGTCATAGGAACATGCATAAGTCATGAAGAAAAGCAATAGCAACATACTAAACGATCGGGTGCTAAGATAATGGAATGGGTCATGTCAATCAGATCATTCAACTAATGATGTGACCTCGTTAATCAAATAACAACTCATTGTTTATGGTTAGGAAACATAACCATCTTTGATTAACGAGCTAGTCAAGTAGAGGAATACTAGTGACACTTTGTTTGTCTATGTATTCACACATGTATTATGTTTCCGGTTAATACAATTCTAGCATGAATAATAAACATTTATCATGATTATAAGGAAATAAATAATAACTTTATTATTGCCTCTAGGGCATATTTCCTTCACACATCGTGTTCTTGAGACGCCATGATCTTGATGTATCGCGGGCTTTGTTAATATAGTTGGATCATATGGTGTTTTTCCCTCTCTATCTTGTGATGAATTGAGTTTTCCCTTTGAGATTTTTTTATCGGATTGAATACTTTTAAGGATTTGAGAGCACTTGATATATGTCTTGCATACGAATACTCGTGGTGATAATGGGGTATCGTATTGATTCACTTGATATATGTTTTGGCACTCAACTCGCGGATTCCCGAGGTGACATTGGGGTAATCTACGCATAGGGGTTGATGCACGTTCTTGTCTTTGTTTCTCGGATAGAAATCTTGGGGCACTCTTTGAGGTTCTTTGTGTTGGATTGAGTATTATGAATCTGAAATTATTTGGTGTTATTTTAGTACGAACTCTTGGATAGATCGATCGGAAAGAATAGCTTCGAGGTGATTTCGTACCCTACAAATAATTTCTTCTTATGTTCTCTGCTAGATAAGAACTTTGAAGTGATTCTTCGTTCCACGTTAAGGGATGGTTATGTGATCCAATTATATTAGCATTGTTGAGAGATTGCACTAGCGAAAGTGCGGATCCTAGGCCTCTTTTTCAAGCATTGCAATACCGTTTGTGCTCAGTTTCATGAATTGTTACCTTGCTATTTTTTTATTGTTCTTATTGCAAATATCAATATCTAGTATCTGTATTGCACTTGTATCAACATCTCTTCGCCGAACTAGTGCACCTATACAAATTACCATTGTATTTCGTGTGTTGGGGACACAAGAGACTCTTTGCTATTTGGTTGCAGGGTTGCTTGAGAGAGACCATCTTCATCCTACACCTCCCACGGATTGATAAACCTTAGGTCATCCACTTGAGGGGAAATTTCTACTGTCCTACAAAACTCTGCGCTTGGAGGCCCAACACGAGTCTACAAGAATAAAGTTGTGTAGTAGACATCAAGCTCTTTTCTGGCGCCGTTGCCGGGGAGGTGAGTGCATGAAGGTATATCTTTAGATCTTGCAATTTAATCTTTTAGTTTCTTGTTTTATGACTAGTTTAGTTTATAAAAAGAAAACTACGTAAAAAATGGAATTGAGGTTGCATCATATTATTGATCATCTTTTATAATATCCTTCTTGAAAATGATGGTTCGGAAAATTGTGCTCAATTGTTAGAAGAAGAAGTCAATAAAATGTTTGGCACAAAATATTTGAAAGATGAGCATGATTGCAATGTTGTTAGTATGAATTCTTTTAATATCCAAAATGCTAATGGTTATTGCACTAGTCATGAGAAAAATATTTCTTATAAGCATGTCAATTTTTGTGGTGTGAATTTGGAGTGCATTTGCACACCAAAAAGGAAAGATAGATTTTGTAAGAAGCATAAATATTTAGAAACGAGAAAGTTGCAAGAGAGGCTAGATGATTGTGCTGAAAGATGTAATTTTTTCACCATCCTTGTGAACTTTGCAATGAACGTGGGCATTTAAATCTCCAATGCAAATTGTTTCATGATCAAATCGTGTCCAAAAATTGTGATAACTTGATTTTCCTTGAGCATCATAAAGAGCTTAGTCTTCTTTTGGGGTATGAAGAAATGAAACATATAACTAAGGGTTTTCTAAATCCTGAGAGATTTCTTGATTTTGATCTGTAGGAAATTTATATGTTTTGTGCGGTAAATTGCATTGAGAATCCTTATATTGCCAACTATCTAAAGACAAGAAAACAAATAGGATATGAAAAGAGTACTAATGAAAGGGAAAATATTTCCCAATACCCTCCTAGTGTTTATTATGATGAATTAGGTAACGAGGAGGAGCTTGCTATCCAATCAATCTCTTCAACAAGAAGCTTGAAAGAATTAATTAAACTCACACATGATGTGGTGAAGAATAAGAAAAGAATAAAGAATAAAGGTAAAAAGGTATCTCTCCCAAATAATGTTTCTCCTATCACCATTGTGCCTCATGAAAGCGAATCAAATATGTTGATGGAGGATGATGATATTGAGTATGGTTTTGTGATACCTACCACTTGTTGTAATGATTATGATTGGGAAGGCAACGATATCCCTAATGATCTTGAAAATCTTTTTAGCACTTGCTTGGAAGAATATGATAATAATGTTTGTTATACAATTGGTGCCATTCATGCTATTGATAAGAATGATTGTGATGATATGCAAAAGCACAAGCTTGGGGATGTTATGTTTATTGAGTATGATATTTATCAAGATTTATTTGCTGGAAATAATGCTTGTCCTAAGCTTGGGGATGCTTTGCTTAATGAATATGATCCTTTGATTCCTTCTACATTCGATAAGAAAATTTATTATGATGATAGCATGCCTCCTATTTATGATGATTACAATGATGAAAGTGGGCTTGGAAGAGTGTCAACTCTAGGTAGTAGTGATCCCACTATTTTGGAGGGTGTTGAATTTTATTACAGTATTGATGAAAGTGGATTTGGAGAGGTCGTGACTTTATTTAGTGATACATCCACTATTTTGGTAGAGGTTTCAATTGACTATGATAATAAAGTTGCTGTCTATGATGCTTATTATGATGACAGGTATCCCATAAAGAGGCTTCTATGCTTGTGCATCATGAAAGAGTGTTGTATATGATAGTTATATTGTTGAATCCATTCGTGATGTTTCTGAAAATTATTATGAGGAAGGAACTTATGCTCTTAGATATCTTAATAATATCAAGTTTCTTCTCTATGTGTTGATTGTTTTGAAGTTGCACTTGTTTTGCCTTCCTATGCTAGTTGATTCTTGTTCCCATAAGTTGTTTGCTCACAAAATCCCTATGCATAGGAAGTGGTTTAAACCTAAATGTGCTAGTCATATGCTTCATGATGCTCTCTTCATGTTTCAATTCTTATCTTTTATGCGAGCATCATTGAAATCATCATGCCTAGCTAAAAGGTATTAAAGAAAAGCGCATGTTCGGAGACAACCCAAAACTTTTACCTACTATTTTTGTGTGTTAACATGATTAGGCTACTGTAGTAATCATGTTTTATTGCTTTCGTTTCATTAAAGTGCCAAGTAAATCCTTTGGGATGGTCTATGGTGATAGTTGATTTGATCTTGCTGAAAAACAGAAACTTTTGCGCTCAGGAAAATAATTCTCATTTTTAACAGAAGCGCGATAAAAATGCTGATTCTTTCTGAAGAAGATCGATAGAGAAATTTCCCAGGTTGTCCTAATTTTTCAGAATTTTTGAAGTAGCAGAATAAGGTTTGAGTACAGATTCCTATAGACTATTCTGTTTTTGACAGATTCTGTTTTGAATGCTTAGTTTGCTTGTTTTCTAGTTTCTATGGCTTATATTGCTCAATATAAATTGTAGAAATGATATGCTACAGTAGGCATTGTGTGGAAAAAATTATGAATCTTGTCTTTGACAATACCAAAAGTGAAATGGTTTGTTGTTTATCATACTAACCTATCTCACAAAGTTTCGTTAAATTTTGTGTGATTGAAGTTTTCAAGTTTTGGGTGAGACATCGATATGAGGAGAATAAGGAGTGACAAGACCCTAAGCCTGGGGATGACCAAGGCACCCCAAGTTAATATTAAAGGAAGATCCAAGCAAGTAAGCTTGGGGATGCCCCGGAAGGCATCCCCTCTTTCGTCTCCAACATTATCGGTAACTTCACTTGGAGTTATGTTTTCATTCGTCACATGATATGAGTTTTACTTGGAGCGTCATTTTCTTTTGTTATAATTTTCTTGTTGTTAATTAGAATAATGTTTTTCATCTTTTATTTCAATAAAACTGGCAATGATAGCCTTTGCCATGCTTATTTTACAAGTCTACATGTTGCTGTTTGAAAACAGAAAGTTTACCGCTGTTGCAAAAATTCTCTAGAAAAGTCAGAATGTGATAAAATTCTGAAACTTTTTGCATATTAAGATCTGATAAATTTTCTATAGTTTGGCAAATTTTCATAATGTTTGGAGTTAGGGAAGTATTGATACTCTTGCATTCTTTATAGACTGTATTGTTTTGGCAGATTGCTGTTATGTTTGCATATCTTTGCTTGTTTAATGATTCTATTTGAGGATAGGAATTAAATATGTAGACGCATTTAGTATGCAATGTTGAATAATAATTTTAGTGATTTTCTACAGTAGAGAATGACAAGGTTTTTGCATTGGTTTATACTAACTTATCTCACGAGTCCTTGTTGAGTTTTGTGTGGATGAAGCTTTTGAGATTTAGGAAAACCGTGATATGAGAAGAATTAAGGAGACACAAAAGCTCAAGCTTGAGGATGATCAAGGCATCCCAAGATAATATTTGAAGAAGAGGCATCCCACCTTTCTTCTTCAACAATTATCGGTTAGTATCGGTCGAGCCTAAGTTTTTGCTTCTTCACATGAGTTGTGCTATTCTTAGAATGTCATTTTATTTTTATTTTGCTTGATTTTTTAATAAAATACTTAGATCTGAAAGTTTTTAAATAAAATAGAGTCCTCAAATAGTTACCAGGGAGGCTAGGTAAGCGGCATTCACATACCGTCAACGAAGCTCTTTTCCATGTCATTTACTCTTGTGCTTCACTTATATCCTATGAGTAAATTGCTGAATAAATTGAATGCCATGAAGTTGAAATCATATCATGCCTAGTAGTAGCTTCACATTGGGTTTAGAAAGTGAAATATTTTAAGGCTTGATAATCACAATATTGGTCATACAAGCAATTCATGAATAATTAGTATAAGGAAGAGAACTTTCACATATATGAACACTATCATGGAAATATTTTGTGATTGTGAGCCCCCAACAAAATATTATATGCCAAAAAAAATTGACCTTGAAGACTGCAGGGTTTACACCCCACAGCAATTTATTAAAACTTGAAATAGCAAATACATCAAAGAGTTCCTTAAGAGAAGGGACTGGGCAGAAAAGGAAGGAAAATAAAACTGTACAAACTATTCTAGACAGAGAAAGAAAGATCTAACTAGAAAAGGAGAAAAAGATTACAAATGCAGGGCCCCTCAAGGAGGCAGGAAATCAATCCATTTGATCAAAGCATCTCTGTGTTTTGACTTGATTCTGTGAGCCAAGAGAGAGATGTCTTGGACAAAGCCATTCCTCCACTGCCTGAAAGTAGGTCTGAGATACCTGAAGACTTTGTCATTCCTGACTTTCCATATATTCCACCAAGTGAGGAAGACCACCTCAAAGAAGAAAGGCTTGTTGAAATCCCTCCTGACATGATGTGCAATCTGTACCATATCTTGACTGTTGAGCCATGTAATTTGTAGATAGTTCCACACTCTCATGCTGAAGTTGCACTGGAAGAATAAATGATTCCTGTCTTCAAGTGCTCCTGTGGGACAAAGTACACATTCAGGCCCATCATTAATCTTCCACTTCCTGCGCTGAATCATATCCTTTGTGTTTACTCTGTCCATAATGACAAGCCAGGCAAACATTTTAATTGTCATAGTACAACAGGATTTCCATATCCAACTGAGAAGAGGGTTCGCAGGAATTGGCTCATGAACAAAGTCATAGTATTTCTTTGCTGTAAACCCAGCTTTCTTCCCATGTTTCCATTGCCAGGAGTCATTAGAATCAACATCAAGGGAAATCCCAGTCATAATTCTAGACAGTTGATTGAACTCCCTATAGGCCAATTCAGATAAGGGCAATGAGAACATGCTCTGCAACTCACCAGTCTACAACACTTCCATAACAGAGGAATTCTTTTGTAAGCAGAAGGAAAAAAGCCTGGGGAATCTATCTTGGAGTGGGATGCATGAGTTATCTATTTCCCAAGAATCAGACCAAAAAAGCAAAGAGTCCCCTCTTCCAACAGTGACTGAAGAGACAACCCTGAACTTATCCATTAGTTTACAGATGTCCCTCCACCAAAAGGACCACACAAAACAGTGTCATGAGGAACTCTCTGATAATAGTAACTGTCCCAGATCAAATGAACCCATGGCACATCCACTTTGTTATAGAATTTATTGAGGAATTTCATTAACAAAGCTTCATTTTGTAGACCCAGGTTGAGTATGCCAAGCCCACCCTTAAGTTTGGGCCTACAGACCAAAGGCCAAGCAGCCAGAGAATTCCCCTTCCCCTGACCATATTTTCTCCAGAGGCATTGTCTCTGAATTCTTTCTAGTTGTTTTAAAATCCCTTGTGGTATTGATAAACTACAAAGGAAAAAGATTGGCAATGAAGACATAACAGAGTTTACTAGTTGCAACCTGCTACCTTGGGGCAGAAACCATGAACTAGCAGTTAATCTTCTTTCCATACAATCAACTAGTGGAAGCAGATCCACAATTTTGGGCCTAGTTGTGCCCACTGGCAAACCCAAATATGTGAATGGCATAACCCCCAGTTGGCACCCAAATTGTGCAGCTAGAGCATTGGCAGTAGTAGCATCCACATTGATTGGGTACATTGATGATTTGTGGTAGTTAATCTGCAAACCAGTTGCCAGGGAGAAAGAGTTTAGAACAGACTTAAGCACCTCCAATTGAGCAGAGTCAGCAGTCACAAACATCAGTGTGCCATCGGCATACTGAACCACTGGGTAGTCAGGGTCATGAGTTACTAGAGGCAAGGAAAGAAGACCTTTACTGAGATGATCATTAATCATCGTCTGCAACAGATCAGCAGCAATCACAAACATCAAAGGTGAAATAGGATCACCTTGCTTTACCCCACACTTGCACTTAAAATGGTTTCCTCGTACCCCATTGAGTAAGATTGAGGAGGTTGCTGAGGACAAAAATTGTTGTATCCAGGAGATCCATTTATTATCAAAGCCCTTTGCCACCAAGATCTTTATAATTGCCTCATGTTGAATGGAATTGAAGGCTTTTTCAAAATCAAGCTTGAGTAACATGATTGGCTTTTTTGACTGATTGCACTGGTGAATGTACTCAAAAGTCCATGCTATACAATCCTGAATGGTTCTTGACTTGATAAAGCCATATTGATTCTTATGCACACATTTGGTTATTTCATCTTGGAACCTGTTAGCAGCAAGCTTAGTGAGAAATTTCAACCCCACACTTGTCAAAGAAATTGGCCGAAAATCTCCAGCAGTTTCAGGTGACAACTTCTTAGGGATGAGAGTTATGAAGGCCTCACTGAGATTTTCAAGCTGAGTAGTTCCAGCATGGAATTCATTGACCTATGTTACAAAATCACATGAAATAATCGGCCAACACTTCATAAAAATGCCATTAAATCCATCTGGTCCAGGAGCCTTGTCAGTAGGCAATTCCTTAATAACCTGTTCAATTTCTTTGGCCTCAAAAGGCCTAGTGAGCACAGCTAGCCCCTGCACCCTAGGGATAATAGAGAGGATGTCATTGCCCAGAAAGATTGGCTTCACTGTTCCCATTCTTCCCTTAAAAATCTCCAGAAATTCCTTTGCAATTATGTCATGGTCTGAAGAGACTGTTCCATCAGACAACTGTAGGGTGGCAATTGAATTTTTTCTATATCTCTCAGTTGCCATGGCTTGGAAGAATTTTGAGTTTTCCTCACCCACTTTGATATATCTAATAGTGCATCTCTTCTTCCAGTATAAAAATTGCAGGTGAAGAAGATGTTCATGGTGCAACTTCACCAGTTTTCTGAAATTGGATTCAGATATGAATAGAGGCCTAGAGTCTTCCAATTCATCTAGCCAAAAGATCACCCAGTTACACTTCTCAATCAGAGTTTTAATATGTGATAAACCCTTCTGCCATTTCTAAAGAGCAAACCTCAAAGATTTGAGTTTGTCCATAATAACTACTGATATGTGTGTTTTATGAGAATGTTTTTACCAAACCTCTTGAACACACTCCATGAAACCAGGTTGATGGACCCAATAATTTTCAAATCTGAATATGCGAGCTTTTGGGATGTTAGTACATATTGCAACCACACAAGGAACATAATCTGATGCAGTTTTGGCAAGAGGTGTGACTTGAGTATTTGGGTATTGATCGATCCAGCTGGCAGAGGTAAAAAACCAATCCAACTGCTCAAGAAGAGGGAAATCCTGCATATTAGACCATGTGAACCTTCTTCCCTTAAAAGGCAGTTCAAGCAGGCCCAAATGGCCTATGACCTCATTGAAGATGAAAGTATCATTGACATCACCACCAGGAAGATTTCTATTATCCAGAGATCTTATGAAGTTAAAATCTCCCAACAACAGCCAATTTTGCTCAGGTTGCACATTTAAATTATAAAGCCAACTGACAAATTCATCCCTTAGGACACCTTGCCAGGGTCCATAAACATTGACCAGGTACCATTTGTCATCGTTATGCACAGACTTGAAACTGATCACAACCCCGTAGGGCTTAACTTCAATTAAAGTGCCTAAGAAAACATCTGATTGCCACACAGTTAAAATACCACCAGAAGCTCCCCTTGAAGGAGATTCAATAAACTGGTCAAAACCCACATGACAAATGCTCTTAATTAAATTTCGAGGGCACTCCGAGAGCTTAGTCTCCTGCAGGCACACAACCGCACATTGACTTTCAGCTACTTTCTGCCTAACCGCACGCTGCCTTGTTTCAGAATTCAATCCATGGACATTCCAACAAAGAACCTTCCAGCTACGCATTGACATTTGATTCATAGGATAATATATAAAAACATAGCAGAAACAGTATGACACCTAGTGCCACACAACCCAGATCATAGAAAACCAAAAGTGCCAAGTCTCGACCGTAGTGCATAAGTTCAGATAGGACATAACAGACAACAAATTTGACAAGCTCGCTACACCTAGACAAAACATGAAACTTTAACATTTAAGCACTGCTGGAGGAGGAGGAGTCCTTAGGATTAGCCATAAGCTTCTCCCGAGACAGCAGCTTGGAATCAATTTCCAGCTCAGCACCAATTGCCTGTAGCACCCCGAGCGGCGTCTGCGGAGGGACATCTTCAGAGTTGTCATTGCCCACATCTTCAGTATTGTCCATGCCAGCATCAGCTTCCGGATTGGGCCGGGCCTTCTCTTCCATGGGCTTGGACCTAGGGCGTCTTTTAGCAGGCTGGAGTGAAAGTTGCTCGAAAACCACAGATTTGAAACCATCCAACTTTGTCGCGCTTCTCGTATACCTTCTAACTGAAGTGTCCACCAAAGGAGCAGATGTCTTCCGTTGACCACGCTGGTTTTTCTGTTGAGGCTTGGACTCCATAGCGAAAACCACAGGATAGGAAATCTCCTCCTGACTAGAAAGCCCCACTATCCCAGAATCAGTAGCTGTCAAAGATTCAGAATTCTGCCCTTGAGACCCAACAACAGCAGAGAGCCCCTCACTTGACACAGAAGAACTAACAGCAGATAAGTCACCAAACAAGCATCGAGCAACTGGGCGCCCAGTGACAATTGAAATATTGCTAGGCAAAGTACTGGGCAAGCTAGAGACCAACATAGACATCCTCTGAGAATCATCAAAGGCAATTGACCACTTACGCTTGGAATAGGTGACTGTCCCCAGGGGCTTGAAGAAAATGGACCTGGGCACCTCTTTCACTGAAAAATCAAACATCCAATTCTCAAAAGAACGCTTCCAAAGCATTTCAGGCGGAAGAGGGGGTCCAGCCACAATCCGGGCCATCCCAACGAAGATCTGGTGGTGCTGAATTACTGGTGGTTGATATGGCACAATCGCCAGAGGATTTTGCACCACATCTGCAGGTTGATCTTGAACTTGAGCAATCAGAGGCGGATGCTGTGGCTCAAAGACCTGCAGGAGCTGCTCAACAGACTCAGATTCCTCAGGTTGATCAATGACAATGGAGACTTGATCTTGTTCTGGCACGGCGGGCTGAGGAAGCTGATTGTTGTCCTCTTCCTCTCCCCAATGAGCATTGCCCCAGCTAGCCTCCACAGAGTTATCAAGAGGGTGAGGGGGTGCAAGTGGCGCGTCATTCCATCCAATCATTGGGTAGGGCGGGAGAACAAATGGTAGGTTGTCAGTAATTAGGTGTCCAGGCATTGGATGAGGATTACCATCCTATGACGCCCCCGATTCAATCGTACACTAATCATACACGCAAACGTGTACGATCAAGATCAGGGACTCACGGGAAGATATCACAACACAACTCTACAAATAAAATAAGTCATACAAGCATCATATTACAAGCCAGGGGCCTCGAAGGCTCGAATACAAGAGCTCGATCATAGACGAGTCAGCGGAAGCAACAATATCTGAGTACAGACATAAGTTAAACAAGTTTTCCTTAAGAAGGCTAGCACAAACCGGGATACAAATCGAAAGAGGCGCATGCCTCCTGCCTGGGGTCCTCCTAAACTACTCCTCGTCGTCGTCAGCGGGCTGCACGTAGTAGTAGGCACCTCCCGAGTAGTAGGAGTCATCATCAACGGTGGCGTCTGGCTCCTGGACTCCAACGTCTGTTCGCAGCAATCGGGTATAGAAAGGGGGAAAAGAGGGAGCAAAGCAACCGTGAGTACTCATCCAAAGTACTCGCAAGCAAGGAGCAACACTACATATGTATGCATTGGTATCAAATGGAATAAGGGTATCATATGAGGACTAAACTGCAGAATGCCGGAATAAGAGGAGGATAGCTAGTCATGTCGAAGACTACGCTTCTGGTAGCCTCCGTCTTGCAGCATGTAGAAGAGAGTAGACTGAAGTCCTCCAAGTAGCATTGCATAGCATAATCCTAACTGATGATCCTCCCCTCGTCGCCCTGTGAGAGAGCGACCACCGGTTGTATCTGGCACTTTGAAGGGTGTATTTTATTAAGTATCCAGTTCTAGTTGTCATAAGGTCAAGGTACAACTCCAAGTCGTCCTGTTACCGAAGATCACGGCTATTCGAATAGATTAACTTCCCTGCAGGGGTGCACCACATAACCCAACACGCTCGATCCCATTTGGCCGGACACACTTTCCTGGGTCATGCCCGGCCTCGGAAGATCAACACGTCGCAGCCCTACCTAGGCACAACAGAGAGGTCAGCACGCCGGTCTAATTCCTATGGCGCAGGGGTCTGGGCCCATCGCCCTTTGCACACCTGCACGTTGCGAACGCGGCCGGAAGCAGAACTAGCCCCCTTAATACAAGAGCAGGCTTACGGTCCAATCCAGCGCGCGCCACTCAGTCGCTGACATCACGAAGGCTTCGGCTGATACCATGACGTCGAGTGCCCATAACTGTCCCCGCGTAGATGGTTAGTGCGTATAAGCCAGTGGCCAGACTCGGATCAAATACCAAGATCTCGTTAAGCGTGTTTAAGTATTCGCGAACGCCGACCAGGGCCAGGCCCACCTCTCTCCTAGGTGGTCTCAACCTGCCCTGCCGCTCCGCCACAAAGTAACAGTCGGGGGACGTCGGGAACTCAGGCCCACCACTACCTGGATGGAGCCACCTGCCCCTTCAGCCCCCATCTCCAAACAGTATCACCGGTAATGTAACAGTGTAAAGTATATAGTATATGCCCGTGATCACCTCCCGAAGTGATCACGGCCCAGTAGTATAGCATGGCAGACGGACAAGAGTGTAGGGCCACTGATGGAACACCAGCATCCTATACTAAGCAGTAGGAGAGCAGGTAAAGGTAACAATAGTAGTAGTAAGGGCAGGCTATGCAGCAGTATAGGATTAACTAAAAGCAGTAACATGCTACACTACTCTAATGCAAGCAGTATAGAGAAGAATAGGCGATATCTGGTGATCAAGGGGGAGGCTTGCCTGGTTGCTCTGGCAAGAGAGAGGGGTCGTCAACACCGTAGTCGTACTGGGTAGCAGCGGCGTCGGTCTCGGTGTCTAGCGAGAGAAGAGGGGGAAGAAACAATAATTATAACACAAACAAATGCATGACGATGCATGACATGACAAAGCGTGAGGCTAGGTGCGCCCTAACGCGGTACGAGGTGGTACCGGTGAAGGGGGGAAACATCCGGAAAAGTATTCCCGGCGTTTCGCGTTTTCGGACAGATGAACCGGAGGGGGAAAGTTGTGTGTTCACTATGCTAGGGATGCGTGGCGGACGAACGGGCTGCGTATCCGGATTCTTCTCGTCGTTCTGAGCAACTTTCATGTACAAAGTATTTTCATCCGAGTTATGGATTAATTTATATTATTTTTTTGAATTTACTTATATTTAGAAATTACACAGTAAAATAATTTTGTTTCCTAGTGCTATTCTAGCATAGTGTATAACAGTGGGGCCAGGGGTTGGGTTGACCCAGTCAAAGATTAACTAGTCAACATATGAACAGTGTACGGGGCCATATGTCATTTACTTAGACAATTATTTTAAATTTGTTTTTCTCTAAACCATTAATGGGTCCACATGTCATCTACTATTGGATAAATTAGCTAGTACTACTAATTATAAACTAACTAAAAGGCTGGCCAGGGTGTGGCATAGCCGGCCACACACGGCTGTGGTGCCTACACACTACACACTCACGTACACACACTATGCTAGGAGTAACTCTATTCCTTTTAACACAAGATAGCATTTTGTGATTTTTGTAGGATTTAATCCATGCATTATCTGAAACAGGTCCAATGGAACAAAATGAAGCTTGTTACGTCTACTTTCCGTTCATATAATTTTTACCCATCTTAGGACTTGTCTTAATGCTGTTTAGGGGCTGTTCAGAGAGCTAGTCAGCGTAAAGTCAGTAAAGCTAGCTACTGCTACAGTAACTGAATGTTACTGTAGCAGTGTTGCATAGCAGCAGGCAGCGGCAAAAGAGTAGCTACCGGCGAAGCCGGCCTGGCCATGGCGCAGTCAACCGCGCGTGTGGCCAGGGACGGGCATGAGCAGCTGCAGCTTCGGGCAAGCAGTGGTGCTGCGCGGCGCTAGCGAGCGCAGTAGGCGGCGGCTGCAGCGCAGCGGGCGACACACGGACCCGGCGAGGCCGTGCGGAGGCGGGCGCGTTCAGGCGAAAGCGGGCACGGCCGGCGTGGTGCACGCAGTGACGGAGCGCGCGCGACATGGCTGCAGTTATGGTGAGCGCGACTATAGCAGGCGGAGCGGGTGCGCGCGTGGGCGCAAGGGGAGCGGCAGGCAACGACCAGTGGGGCGCGTGCGGGGCGAGCCGAGCATGGGCAGGGGCGGCATAACGCGACAGTAGCCGGAGACGGCAGCAGGTGCAAAGCAGCATCAGCAAGGACCAGCAGCGCGGCACAGACGTATGCGTACGCGTACACGTACGGGAGAGCTCGGGTGTGCTCGAGAACGGTGGCTACGGGGGGTGTTCGTCAACGGGAGTAGAGGAGAACGGGAGGAGGGGACGCGCGGCTCACCGGGAGCCTGTAGGTGTGCAAAAAGAAGCTCGGGGAAGGCTCGCTGGCTCCGGAACCGTCGCGGAGTGCGTCGGAGCCAAGGAAGAAGAAGACGAGGCGTGGCGGCGATGCAGGCGCTCCGGGGTGGATCCCGTCCATGTAGCCGACGTAGTCGACGACGACGCGGCTGCTCGACACATCCTCAAGCGCTGGGGACCTTGGTGGGCGCGACCGGGCGAGGTGGCCGGTGACGGACACGCCCGGCAAGGTGAGTCCCGAGCGGAAGGGAGGAAGGAGGGGTGAGGAACGAGAAGGGAAGGCGGATCTGGGGGAAGTGGGGGAGTGGAGCAGGAGGAGAGAACCGAGGAGGCGGGGCAGTCCTTATCCGCTCGCCCATGCCGACGAGCTGGTCCGGCGGGGCTCGCCCCTGTAGCGACTAGTCGGGGGAACAGGGCGATCAACTGGGGTGGGGGTTGGGCTGGCTGGATCGGCCTGTTGGGCTAGGCCCAGCGGCAAAGTAGTTTTAGGCCTTCTTCTATTTTCTTGTTTTTCTACCTTTGCTTTTACAGAAACAGTTTTTGTATTTAAATAAACCATCAAATGACTTTTGCAGATAATGTAACTTGGCCAATAAATGCAATGCAATATTTGGCCTTGCCATAAAAAGTTTGGAGCTTAGTTGAACTCACTTGAATTTTGCTTAAAAGTAAATAGGTTAAATGGGATTGTTTTGGTCCTGTTTTAAATAGGTTGGAGGCGATTTATTAACTCAAATAATGTATGTTTATGCATGAAAACTAAATAGTGAATATTTTCAACCCAACGAACATTTCTGTTTGACAGTTTTAAGAAATGAAAACTTATCTTGAAACTTGAATTTGAATTGAGTTTGAAATATTTCTTGATTGATTTTTTTTCATAATGATGATGACTTGGCATCATTAGCGTGGAGTTACTGTAGCTTAATTATCCGGGCGTCACACATCCAAAGGCATTGGATCCTCATCATTGGGCATCTGATCAGCAAAATCTGCCCCAAGAACATAGCATGCAGCAGTCCAAGAAACTTGAGCACCCCCCCATTCAGCATAATCCCCAAAAACCACATCACCAGAGGCGTATCTGGAAAGCTTGCCTCCACAACAGTACGGACCAGGTACGGATCTTCACTATCCCAAGAGTGAAATTTTCCAAAAGTACCTACTGCTTGCGAAATATACTCTGTCGTGCGATAATCCAGGGGAATCCCAACAAACTTGAGCCAGCCCTTACGAAAACCATGATTTCCTTTAAAGTTTTCCCCCTCATCATGCTTCATGAATCTAACAAACCGATCATTACCCAAAGCAAACGGCGGATGCTGGATCAAAGTGTATCTGAAAGACGGATCCCGAACTTGAAATAGACCGACCCCATGAAACCATGGCTGAGAAGAACGGACAAAAGTACCTCTGTTCTGAAGAAACTGCACCACTTCCTCTCTGACAGGCCCGAGGGGTCCCTCCGGAGCAGGCATAACCTCAGCAACCATGTAATCTTCATGGCGTCGAGGGGGGCGAGTCGCCGGCGTGAAGAAGGTGCGGGGTAGACGCCGATCCCCACCATCAATGATGTGATGCCCTGGTGGCACAAGGCGATGCAGGTCGAGCTCAAAGTTCGCCATGGTTGGCTGCAGCGGCGACGAGCAGAGGGTTTCTTTGGGAGAGCAGGGGGTTTCTTTGGCAGGAGGGGGAGAAGATTGGAGCAATGTGGGCGGTGGCGATGTGACAGGACTAGATATCCCAATAACTCCGGCTCCCTTCCCCTGATCAGCTGAGGTTTCCGAAATACTCGTACTTTGTTGCAGCGAGCTATGCCTCCAAACCAATCCATGAGACCGAGCAAAATCATTACACTCATGTCTAGAGTGACCCACACGGGAGCAAGCCGAGCAGACCGCTCGCATTCCACAAGAGGCTGCCATGTGGCCCTTCTGAGCGCATACAGTACATGTTAAAACTCGGTCCACCATGTCATCGACCATGGCGTCAAACTGCCGGGCTGCCTCTTGTGTGGATGGAATTTCTATCGAATCGCCCTCCAGGCCCTGGCACCCAGAAGAAACCAGCCCAAGGTCGGGGGCCCAGAAGCAGACGGGCCAGCTTCAAGCCCACCAAAAGCAAGAGAATCGTGAGACATTGAGCCCTCATATTGTGGGATGACCAACTGAGATGGGCTCGATTCTAAACACCCATTTTGAATTAGAGCAGTTCCCGCTTCCTCAAATTGCGCCAAGAGATTACCAGAAATCACGGGCTGCGGATCCACAGAAACCGGACCAGATGGAGGCACAACGGCCAGCCGGTGTAACTCCGGCGACAAATTAACTGTACCAAACACGATGGGTGGCCTACCCACCGTCCAATGCAAGTCAAGAGCAGGAGGTTGTCGAATGACTACAAGCTCATGAGCAGAAAGATTATACCCTCCATCAACTATAGTATCAATGCAATTCTGAGTAGCTGGATATCTATAACCCTTGCAAGGGAATACTTTTCAAACGTGGCAAAAGATAGCTTCTTTCTTGTAGAATTTGAAGATTTGAGAGATGATCGAACCGGGGGCTTATGCATCGCCATTAGACCTAACGAGGACCTACGCTTAGATGGACTAATCAGAATCCATTCAGCATCACATTCCTTTCGCCAGATCTTAAGTTCTCGAACCCAATTGGGTCCTCCATTACCCCAAAGATGGAAGTAACACTTGAACAAATCACAATTAAAAGAGCGTAGATCCATAATAATGAAGCCAACCTGCTTGCAAGAGACTTGAAATGAAAAAACTTTTTCCTTAACATGACTAACCCGAAGATCAATTGCCGATCCACCAAGCGCAGCTTCCAGCGCCGCCCCCATAGAATCTTCTGACAGGCGAAAGGCGTGCCTACTGAAAGACACGATCACAATGAAAGCCCTCCCTCTTCCCATCGGATGAATTGTACGGCCAGTAGATCTGAAAAATTCATCAGAGAAAACCCTACCCTTGGAGAAATCCAAGCCAAGGGTAGATCCACCAGAGGAACCCATAGGAGATGGGTATTGCCTTGATCCAGAGAAGATGCCGGACAAGATGGCCGGAAAGGATCAAGGAATCAATGGAGAGGGGTGAAGATCGCCGGAGGGGTGGTGGGAGCGCCGAGGTATTATATGCCAAAATTGTTAACGTTGGACAAGGAAGACAACGTCATTGTTTATGTTTGTTCACATTCACATAGAAGTTATATTGTCATAGATCCTTCAACATGTGGTGCTTGCCCCCCATCTTTGCTTGCCAAAAATTCCTCATCAAGTAGAGATGCTACTTGTGCATCCAAAAACCCTTAAACCCAAATCTTATTTTCAAGAGTCCACCATACCTACCTAAGGATTGAGCAAGATCCTTCAAGTAAGTTGTCATCGGTGCAATAAGGCAATAAAAATTGCTTCTAAAAATGTTAGATCATTTAGTGTAAGAGAAAATTAAGCGTTGTACGAACTTGTGATGGCAAAGTAATAAAAGCGACGGACTGCATAATAAAGGTTGCTGTCATAAGGGGAAATATAACGTGACGTTCTTTTGCACTAAGGGGTTGAGCCTACAGACAAATAAGTGCATGGAAACCTCTGCTTCCCTCTGCGAAGGGCCTATATTTTACTTTTATGTATTTACTTTTATGCAAAGAGTCAAAGTTTTTCTCTCTATTCCTTTTTATTTTTCTCTTTTGGCAAGCATCATGTGGTGAGGAAAGATCTAGGCACATATGTCCAGTTGAATATAGGTAGCATGAGTTATTATTGTTGACATCACCCTTGAGGTGAATATGTTGGGAGGCAAAATTATAAGCCCCTATCTTTCTATGTGTCCGGTTGAAACGTTTTGCTCATGTGTATGCGGTGAGTGTTAGAAATCTTAGAAGACTATATGATGGTTGAGTATGTGGAGCTCTTACTTAAACTCAGTTGAATAAGTTGAATTGCAATTGCTTGGTGACTGAGAACATAGGTTGTTGAGTTTCAAGAGAATTCATTGTTTGAACCTTAGCACGTGAATTGGTTGCTACTATGACATGAGAAGTTTTATAAAGAAAGAATTGTTGTTATGATGCTAGGAAAATTGACTGAAATTGTCATTGATAAAACTTGTGCACTTTGCTAGCATTCACACTTCATAAATTATTTCTTTTATCATTTGCCTACTCAAGGACGAGTAGGAATTAAGCTTCGGATGCTAATACGTCTCCAACGTATCTATAATTTATGAAGTACATGCCGTTATATTATAATTCTTGGATGTTTTACAACCATTTTATAGCAACTTTATATCATTTTTTGGGACTAACCTATTGACCTAGTGCCCAGTGCCAGTTGTTGTTTTTCTCTTATTTTTTACGTCGCAGAAAATCAATATCAAACAGAGTCCAAACACCGCGAAACTTTTTGAAGAATTTTGATGGACCAGAACACCCATGATGGGCCAGAGCAGCACCTAGGGGTGCCCCAAGGGGGGCACAACCCACCAGTGCGCGCCTGGGGGCCCAGGCGTGCCCAGGTGGGTTGTGCCCACCTCGGTGGCCTCCCGCACCCCCTCTTTTCCCTATAAATTCACAAATATTCCAAAACCCTTCAGGGTTAACCTAGATGAGAAGTTCCACTGCCGCAAGGCTCTATAGCCACCGAAAACCAATCTAGACCCCATTTCGGCACCCTGCCGGAGGGGTGAATCATCTCCGGTGGCCATCTTCATCATCCCGACGGCCACCACAATGAGGAGGGAGTAGTCCACCCTTGGGGCTGAGGGTTTGTACCAGTAGCTTTGTGTTTAATCTCTCTCTATCTCGCGTTCTTGAGATGTCATGATCTTGATGTATCACGGGCTTTGTTAATATAGTCGGATCATATGGTGTTTTCCCCTCTATATCATGTGATGAATTGAGTTTTCCCTTTGAGATTTCGTTTTATCGGATTGAATACTTTTATGCATTTCAGAGCACTTGACATAAGTCTTGAATATGAATACTTGTGGTGATAGTGGGGTATTGCTACGTCTTGAGCTTGCGTTGGTTTTCCTCGAAGAGGAAGGGATGATGCAGCAGAGTAGCGTAAGTATTTCCCTCGGTCTTTGAGAACCAAGGTATCAATCCAGTAGGAGGCCACGCTCAAGTCCCTCATACCTGCACAAAACGATAGCTACTCGCAACCAACGCGATTAGGGGTTGTCAATCCCTTCACGGTCACTTACGAGAATGAGATCTGATAGATATAATATTTTTGGTATTTTTGGTATAAAGATGCAAAGTAAAAATTAAAGGAAAAGTAAAAAAGCAAAGCAAGATTAAAGTGATGGAGATTGATATGATGAGAATAGACCCGGGGCCATAGGTTTCACTAGTGGCTTCTCTCAAGAGCATAAGTATTCTACAGTGGGTGAACAAATTACTGTTGAGCAATTGACAGAATTGAGCATACTTATGAGAATATCTAAGCATGATCATGTATATAGGCATCACGTCCGTGACAAGTAGATCGAAACGATTCTGCATCTACTACTATTACTCCACTCATCGACCGCTATCCAGCATGCATCTAGAGTATTAAGTTAAAAACAGAGTAACACATTAAGCAAGATGACATGTTGTAGAGAGATAAATTCATGCAATATGAAATAAACCCCATCTTGTTATCCTCGATGGCAACGATACAATACGTGCCTTGCTGCCCCTTCTGTCACTGGGTAAGGACACCGCAAGATCGAACCCAAAGCTAAGCACTTCTCCCATGGAAAGAACTACCAATCTAGTTGGCCAAACCAAACGGATAATTCGAAGAGACTTGCAAAGATAACCAATCATACATAAAATAATTCAGAGAAGATTCAAATATTATTCATAGATAGACTTGATCATAAACCCACAATTCATCGGTCTCAACAAACACACCGCAAAAAGAAGATTACATCGAATAGATCTCCACAAGAGAGGGGGAGAACTTTGTATTGAGATTCAAAGAGAGAGAAGAAGCCATCTAGCTACTAACTATGGACCCGAAGGTCTGAGGTAAACTACTCACACTTCATCAGAGTGGCTAGGATGATGTAGAAGCCCTCCGTGATGACGACCCTCTTCCGGCAGAGCTCCGGAACAGGCCCGAAGATGGGATCTCGTGGATACAAAAAGTTGCAGCGGTGGAATTAGGTTTTTGGCTCCTGTTCTGATCGTTTGGGGGTACGTGTGTATATATAGGAGGAAGAAGCACGCCGAAGGAGCAACGAGGGGCCCACGAGGCAGGGGCGCGCCCTAGGGAGGGGGCGCCCCCCACCCTCGTGGCCGCCTCTTTTGTTCCTTTGAGCAGGGTCCAAGTCTCCTAGATCACGTTCGGTGAGAAAATCACGTTCCCAAAAGTTTATTCTGTTTGGACTCCGTTTGATATTCCGTTTCTTCGAAACACTGAAATAGGCAAAAAACAACAATTATGGGTTGGGCCTCCGGTTAATAGGTTAGTCCCAAAAATAATATAAAAGTGGAAAATAAAGCCCAATATAGTCCAAAACAGTAGATAATATAGCATGGAGCAATCAAAAATTATAGATACGTTGGAGACGTATCAGGCTTCCCCAAGCTTAATTCCTGCTCGTCCTTGAGTAGGTAAATGATAAAAAGAGAATTTTTGATGCGGAGTGCTACTTGGCATAATTTCAATGCAAATCTTCTTAATTGTGGTATGAATATTCAGATTAGAAAGATTCAAGACAAAAGTTTATATTGACATAAAAGTAATAATACTTCAAGCATACTAACAAAGCAATTATGTCTTCTCAAAATAACATGGCCAAAGAAAGTTATCATTACAAAATCATATAGTCTGGCTATGCTCCATCTTCACCACACAAAGTATTTAAATCATGCACAACCCCGATGACAAGCCAAGCAATTGTTTCATTCTCTAACTTTTTCAAAACTTTTTCAATCTTCACGCAATACATGAGCGTGAGCCATGGATATAGCACTATAGGTGGAATAGAATGGTGGTTGTGGAGAAGACAAAAAGGAGGGGAAGATAGTCTCACATCAACTAGGCGTATCAACGGGCTATGGAGATGCCCATCAATAGATATCAATGTGAGTGAGTAGGGACTGCCATGCAACGGATGCACTAGAGCTATAAATGTATGAAAGCTCAACAAAAGAAACTAGTGGGTGTGCATCCAATTTGCTTGCTCACGAAGACCTAGGGCAATTTTGAGGAAGCCCATCATTGGAATATACAAGCCAAGTTCTATAATGTAAAATTCCCACTAGTATATGAAAGTGACAACATATGAGACTCTCTATATGAAGAACATGGTGCTACTTTGAAGCACAATATATGAGACTCGCTATATCAAGGTGCTACTTTGAAGCACAAGTGTGGTAAAAGGATAGTAGCATTGCCCCTTTTTATTTATTTTCTTTTTTTGGGCCTTCTTTTTTTCTTTGGCCTTTCTCTCTTTTTTATTAGGACAATGCTCTATTGAATGATGATCATCACACTTTTATTTATTTACAACTCAATGATTACAACTCGATTCTAAAACAAAGTATGACTCTATATGGATGCCTCCGACGGTGTACCGGGATATGCAGTGAATCAAGAGTGACAAGTATGAAGAAATTATGAACGGTGGCTTTGCCACAAATACTATGTCAACTACATGATCATGCTAAGCAATATGACAATGATGAATGTGTCATGATGAACTAGATGGTGGAAAGTTGCATGGCAATATATCTCGGAATGGCTATGGAAATGCCATAATAGGTAGGTATGGTGGCTGTTTTGAGGAAGGTATATGGTAGGTGTATGATACCGGCGAAAGGTGTGCGGTATTAGAGAGGCTAGCAAAGGTGGAAGGGTGAGAGTGCGTATAATCCATGGACTCAACATTAGTCATAAAGAACTCATATACTTATTGCAAAAATCTAGAAGTTATCAAAGCAAAGTATTATGCGCATGCTCCTAGGGGGATAGATTGGTAGGAAAAGACCATCGCTCGTCCCCGACCGCCACTCATAAGGAAGACAATCAATAAATAAATCATGCTCCGACTTCATCACATAACGGTTCACCATACGTGCATGCTACGGGAATCACAAACCTTAACACAAGTATTCTTTAAATTCACAACTACTCAACTAGCATGACTTTAATATTATCACCTCCATATCTCAAAACAATTATCATGCTTCAATCTTTTCTTAGTATTCAACACACTCAATAGAAAGTTTCACAAATCTTGAATACCAAGCATATTATTATTAAGCAAATTACCATGCTATTAAGAGACTCTCAAAATAATTTAAGTGAAGCATGAGAGATCAGTAGTTTCTTTAAAACAAATCCACCACCGTGCTCTAAAAGATCTAAGTGAAGCACATAGAGCAAAATTATAACGCTCAAAAGATATAAGTGAAGCACATAGAGCAAAATTATCTAGCTCAAAAGATATAAGTGAAGCACATAGAGCAAAACTACTACGCTCAAAAGATATAAGTGAAGCACATAGAGTATTCTATCAAATTTTAGTTCATGTATGGCTCTCTCAAAAGGTGTGTACAGCAAGGATGATTTTGGCATACTAAGACACAAAGCACAAATAATACAAGACGCTTCAAGCAAAACACATATCATGTTGGTGAATAAAAATATAGCTCCAAGTAAATTACCAATGGAAGTGGACGAAAGAGGGGATGCCTTCCGGGGCATCCCTAAGCTTTGACTTCTTGGTGTCCTTGGATTATCTTGGGGGTGCCATGGGCATCCCCAAGCTTAGGCTCTTGCCACTCCTTGTTCCATGATCCATCAAAAGAGTTCACCCAAAACTTGAAAACTTCACAACACAAAACTCAAAATAGAAAACTCGTGAGCTCCGTTAGCGAAAGAAAACAAAAGAACACTTCAAGGTACTGTAATGAACTCATTCTTTATTTATATTGGTGTTAAACCTACTGTATTCCAACTTCTATATGGATTATAAACTATTTTACTAGCCATAGATTCATCAAAATAAGCAAACAACACACGAAAAACAGAATCTGTCAAAAACAGAACAGTCTGTAGTAATCTGTAGCTAGCGCAAGATCTGGAACTCCAAAAGTTCTAAAATAAATTTCTGGACGTGAGGAATTTATCTATTAATCATCTTCAAAAAGAATTAACTAAATATCACTCTTAAAATAAAAATGACAGCAGTTCTTGTGAGCGCTAAAGTTTCTGTTTTTTACAGCAAGTTCAACAAGACTTTCCCCAAGTCTTCCCAACGGTTCTACTTGGCACAAACACTAATTAAACACAAAAAACACAACCAAAACAGAGTCTAAATAATTTATTTATTACTAAGAAGGAGCAAAAATCAAGGAATAAAAATAAAATTGGGTTGCCTCCCAACAAGCGCTATCATTTAACGCCCCTAGCTAGGCATAAAAGCGAGGATAGATCTAGGTATTGCCATCTTTGGTAGGCAATCCATAAGTGGATCTCATGATAGTTTCATATGGTAATTTTATTTTCTTTCTAGGAAAGTCTTCCATGCCCTTTTTTAATGGAAATTGAAATCTAATATTCCCTTCCTTCATATCAATAATCGCACCAACCGTTCTAAGGAAAGGTCTAGCAAGAATAATAGGGCAAGAAAGATTGCAATCTATATCAAGAACAATGAAATCTATGGGAACATAATTCCTATTTGCAACAATAAGAACATCATTAATCCTTTCCATAGGTTTCTTAATAGTGGAATCCGCAAGATGCAAGTTTAGAGAGCAATCATCAAAATTACGGAAATGTAGCAAATCACACAAAGTCTTGGGAATAGTAGAGACACTAGCACCCAAATCACACAAAGCATAAAACTCATGATCTTTAATTTTAATTTTAATAGTTGGTTCCCACTCATCATAGAGTTTTCTAGGGATAGAAACTTTCAACTCAAGTTTTTCTTCATAAGATTGCATCAAGGCATCAACAATATGTTCGGTGAAGGCTTTATTTTGACTATAAGCATGTGGAGAATTTAGCACGGATTGCAACAAGGAAATACAATCAACTAAAGAGCAAATTTCATAATTAAATTCCTTGAAATCCAATATAGTGGGTTTAGCAACATCTAGATTTTTATTTCTTTCAATCCCACTTTCATCAATTTCATCATTAAGATCTAAATACTCCGAATTTTTAGAACGCCTTCTAGGTAAAGGAAGATCATATTCAGTTTCATGAAGATTCATATTGCAAAACAAAGATTTAATAGGAGACACATCAATAACTTTTAGATCTTCATCTTGATTTTCATAGGTATCCGGTTTAGCAGCCATCTTATTAACTAAGGTGGCTTGCATATCCGAAATTTCAACAATCATCTTTTCTAGACGAGCAATTTGGGATCTTATACCATCAAATTCTTTAGACATATCATCTAGCTCTTTATTCATATAACTCATAAAACTTTTTTGTTCCTTAAGCTCATTTCTAAAGAAATTATTATGCTCAAATTGCAAAACCATAAACTTCCTAACGTTGGTTTCGATCTCCTCTAACCTTTTGAGGTGGAGATCACCAAATCTCGGTTGAGCCATCGCGACAAACAAGCAATCTAACACATGAGCAAACAAAAAAGGCAAGAGGGCAAAAGAGGCAAATAGAGAGGGAGGATAGAGAGAGAGAGGGCGAATAAAACGGCAAGGGTGAATTGGGGGGAGAGGAAAACGAGAGTCAAATGGCAAATAATGTAATGCGAGAGATAGGGATTGTGATGAGTACTTGGTATGTTGACTTTTTGCATAGACTCCCCGGCAACGGCGCCAAAAATCCTTCTTGCTACGTCTTGAGCTTGCGTTGGTTTTCCCCGAAGAGGAAGGGATGATGCAGCAGAGTAGCGTAAGTATTTCCCTCAGTTTTTGAGAACCAAGGTATCAATCCAGCAGGAGGCCACGCTCAAGTCCCTCGTACCTGCACAAAACGATAGCTACTCGCAACCAACGCGATTAGGGGTTGTCAATCCCTTCACGGTCACTTACGAGAGTGAGATCTGATAGATATAATATTTTTGGTATTTTTGGTATAAAGATGCAAAGTAAAAAAGTAAAGGCAAAGTAAAAAAGCAAAGCAAGATTAAAGTGATGGAGATTGATATGATGAGAATAGACCCGGGGGCCATAGGTTTCACTAGTGGCTTCTCTCAAGAGCATAAGTATTCTACAGTGGGTGAACAAATTACTGTTGAGCAATTGACGGAATTGAGCATAGTTATGAGAATATCTATGCATGATCATGTATATAGGCATCACGTCCGTGACAAGTAGATCGAAACAATTCTGCATCTACTACTATTACTCCACTCATCGACCGCTATCCAGCATGCATCTAGAGTATTAAGTTAAAAACAGAGTAACGCCTTAAGCAAGATGACATGATGTAGAGAGATAAATTCATGCAATATGAAATAAACCCCATCTTGTTATCCTCGATGGCAATGATACAATACGTGCCTTGCTGCCCCTTCTGTCACTGGGTAACGACACCGCAAGATCGAACCCAAAGCTAAGCACTTCTCCCATGGCAAGAACTACCAATCTAGTTGGCCAAACCAAACGGATAATTCGAAGAGACTTGCAAAGATAACCAATCATCCATAAAAGAATTCGGAGAAGATTCAAATATTATTCATAGATATACTTGATCATAAACCCACAATTCATCAGTCTCAACAAACACACCGCAAAAATAAGATTACATCGAATAGATCTCCACAAGAGAGGGGGAGAACTTTGTATTGAGATTCAAAGAGAGAGAAGAAGCCATCTAGCTACTAACTATGGACCCGAAGGTCTGAGGTAAACTACTCACACTTCATCGGAGAGGCTAGGATGATGTAGAAGCCCTCCGTGATGACGGCCCTCTTCCAGCGGAGCTCCGGAACAGGCCCCAATATGGGATCTCGTGGATACAGAAAGTTGCGGCGGTGGAATTAGGTTTTTGGCTCCTATTATGATCGTTTGGGTATGCGTGTATATATAGGAGGAAGAAGTACGCCGGAGGAGCAATGAGGGGCCCACGAGGCAGGGGGCGCGCCCTAGGGGGGCGAACCCCCCACCCTCGTGACCATCTCTTTTGTTCCTTGGAGCAGGGTCCAAGTCTCTTGGATCATGTTCGGTGAGAAAATCATGTTCCCGAAAGTTTATTCCATTTGGACTCCGTTTGATATTCTGTTTCTTCGAAACACTGAAATAGGCAAAAAAACAGCAATTCTGGGCTGGGCCTCCGGTTAATAGGTTAGTCCCAAAAATAATATAAAAGTGGAAAATAAAGCCTAATATAGTCCAAAATAGTAGATAATATAGCATGGAGCAATCAAAAATTATAGATACGTTGGAGACGTATCAGGTATCATATTGATTCACTTGATATATGTTTTGGCACTCAACTCGCGAATTCCCGAGGTGACATTGGGGTAATCTACGCATAGGGGTTGATGCATGTTCTTGTCTTTGTTTCTCCGATAGAAATATTGGGGCACTCTTTGAGGTTCTTTGTATTGGATTGAGTACTATGAATCTAAAATTATTTGGTGTTATTTTAGTACAAACTCTTGGATAGATCGATCGGAAATAATAGCTTTGGGGTGGTTTTGTGCCCTACAAATAATTTCTTCTTATGTTCTCTGCTAGATAAGAACTTTGGAGTGGTTCTTCGTTGGATGTTGAGGGATGGTTATGTGATCCAATTATATTAGCATTGTTGAGAGATTGCACTAGCGAAAGTACGGACCCTAGACCTCATTTTCAAGCATTGCAATACCGTTTGTGCTCCGTTTTATCAAATGCTACCTTGCTGTTTTTTATTGTTCTTATTACAAAAATCAATATCTACTATCCGTATTGCACTTGTATTAACATCTCTTCGCCGAACTAGTGCACCTATAAAAATTACCATTGTATTTGGTGTGTTGGGGACACAAGAGACTCTTTGTTATTTGGTTGCAGGGTTGCTTGAGAGAGACTATCTTCATCCTACACCTCCCACAGATTGATAAACCTTAGGTCATCCACTTGAGGGAAAATTGCTATTGTCCTACAAAACTTTGCACTTGGAGGCCCAACACGGGTCTAGAAGAATAAATGTGCGTAGTAGACATCACCGTATCACATACCTCCTTATTTTCATGATTCTGGAGTGTTTCGAAAGGACTCGTTTATGTGTTCTTCCGGTGTCAAAGTTTGGATAATATTACTTTCAACATTAATGGGCGTACCTAAGATATAGTGCTTTATTCGTTGCCCATTAACAACCTTCGGGTTAGTACCTTCGGAGTTATTTATTTTGATGGCTCCAGACCAGTAAACCTCCTCAATAACATAGGGGCCTTCCTATTTTGAGAGGAGTTTTCCTACAAAGAATCTGAAATGAGAGTTGTACAAAAGAACACATTCTTCGACTTTAAACTCACACTTTTGGATTCTTTTGTCATGCCATCTTTTTACTTTTTCTTTGAATAATTTTGCATTTTCATAAGCTTGGGTTCTCCATTCATCTAAAGAGTTGATAACAAATAACCTCTTTTCACCAGCAAGTTTGAAATCATAATTGAGCTCTTTGACGGCCCAATATGCTTTATGTTCTAACTCAAGAGGCAAATGACAAGCTTTTCCATAAACTATTTTATATGGAGACATACCCATAGGATTTTTATACGCTGTTCTATAAGCCCAAAGTGCATCATCTAATTTCTTAGACAAATTCTTCCTGGACCTATTAACAGTCTTTTGCAAAATTAATTTTATTTCTCTGTTGCCAAGTTCAACTTGAGCACTAGACTGAGGATGATAGGGTGATGGAATTCCATGGTTAACATCATACTTGGCAAGCATTTTACAGAAAGCGCCATGAATAAAGTATGAACCACCATCAGTCATTAAATATCTAGGGACTCCAAACCTTGGGAAAATAACTTCCTTAAGCATTTTGATAGAGGTGTTGTGATCAGCACTACTGGTTGGAATAGCTTCTACCCATTTAGTATCAGAATCAACAGCAACCAAATATCTGTATACCCATTAGAGGAAGGAAAAGGTCCCATGTAATCAAATCCCCAAACATCAAATGGTTCAACAACAAGTGAATAATTAATTCATAGGCATTTCTTGAGGCTTACCAATATTACCTAATCTTTGGCATTCATCACAAGATAAGACGAACTTACGGGCATCCTTGAAGAGAGTAGGCCAATAAAATCTAGATTGCAATACCTTGTGAGGAGTTCTATCTACAACATGATGTCGTCCATCAGCTTCGGAGTGACATTTTCGTAGGATTTGTCCCTGTTCATGCTCAGGTACACAACGTCTAATAATACCAACTACTCCTTCTTTGAATATATGGTCGCTCAACAAGAGGTATTAGATGGATAACCGAGATAGCATCTAGATGGATGACACTACGCTAATAAAATGTGACAAATGCAATAGGGTTAGTGATGAGATTATTTGAAGAGAAGATGGAAATGATTTGAGTATATTCCACCAATAAATAGTTCTCTATGTGTAAAAATGTGGCCAACAATAAAATATTAGGAAAATCACAATACAGTACTTTATCTTTGGTATTTAAATTTCCATCCCTAATGGAACATACAAGGGATAAACGGATGAAGGCGAACGAGGAACGTAATTTATTCGGCAATGGAGAACAGAATAGAGACACAACTAGAGGATTGCATTATTTTAAGAAAATGATTTAAGTAGATGTAATTTATACATGTCATCAACGTATACTCTTGGTGGAAAATTTTAAAGAAATTAAGTGAGAGTAGATAGACACCAAGGGAAAAACATTACAAGACGGGTTGGGGTCCTCAATGCCATTGATTTTTTGTTCTCACATGCCAAAATATTGTTTGAAAACATTAAATACTTAATCCATCCAAGTCTAAGTCCTATATTTGAGGACATATTATTGGCTACACTATTATTTTTTTGAGATATGTCGAAGGCAACTTAGTGAGTCAAATAATAGTTGAGAACAAGATAAACAAGAGTAAATATCTAGCCGCGCAAATGCCTGGGTCACTCCACTAGTTCTTGTAACAAGAGAACCCATCGAATAAGTCTAGGTTTAGCATCTTTCTTTTTCATAAGATATTTAATATCAACATGGTCTGTGTGAACAGTTACTTTTGAATCAACAATATAAGGTCTAAATTTATCACAAGCAAACACAACTACTAAGAATTCCTTTTCAGTAGTAGTATAATTTCTTTGAGCATTGTCTAGAGTTTTACTAGCATAATGAATAACATTCAATTTCTTATCAACTATTTTCCTAGAACGACACCAACATGATAATCACTAGTATCACACATAATTTTAAAAGACAAGTTCCAATTAGGTGGTTGAACAATAGGTGCAGAAATTAAGGCTTTCTTGAGTGTTTCAAAGGCTTCTGAACAATCATCATAAAAAACAAAAGGAATATCCTTTTGCAAAAGATTCGTAAGAGGCCTAGAAATTTTAGAAAAATCTTTGATAAATCTCCTATAGAAATCAGCATGACCTAAGAAACTACAAATACATTTTATATCTTTAGGATATGACATTTTCTCAATTGCATCAACCTTAGCTTGGTCCACTTCAATACCTCTTTCAGAAATTTTATGACCCAAGACAATGCCTTCATTAAATATAAAGTGGCACTTCTCCCAATTCAAGACAATATTTGTTTGTTCACATCTCTACAAAACTTGCTCAAGATTTCTTCAACAATCATCAAAAGACTTCCCATAAACAGAAAAGTCATCCATGAAAACCACAACAATCTTTTCACAAAAGTCAGAGAATATAGCAGTCATACATCTTTGAAAGGTAGCAGGTGCATTACATAAACCAAAAGGCATACGTCTATAAGCATAGGTTCCAAAGGGACAAGTAAAAGTGGTCTTTTCTTGATCAGGTTGAGAAACATGTATTTGTGAAAAACAGATTATCCATCAAGGAAGCAAAAGTGTGTGTGCTTAGATAATCTTTCAAGCATTTGATCAATAAAAGGAAGAGAGTAATGATCTTTTCTAGTTGCTTTGTTTAATTTTTTAAAACCAATTACCATTCTATAGCCTGTAACAGTTCTTTGTGGAATAAGTTTATTCTTGTCATTAGGAACAACAGTTATACCTCCTTTCTTAGGGACACCATGAACAGAACTTACCCATCTACTATCATTTATTGGATAGATTATACCTACTTCCAGAAGCTTTAAGATTTTCGTTCTTACCACTTCCTTCATTTTTGGATTTAACCGACGTTGGTGATCAACAACGGGTTTAGCCTCAGGTTCCATATTAATTTTGTGCTGACATAGAGTGGGACTAAAGCCCTTTAAATCATTAAGAGTATATCCAATAGCAGCTCGGTGCTTCCTTAGAACTTTCAATAATATTTCTTCATGTTCTGAAAGGTTAGCACTGATAATAAATCGATATATCTTTTTTCATCAAGATAAGCATATTTCAAAGTGTCTGGCAATTGTTTTAATTCAAACATAGGATCACCTTTAGGTGGAGGAGGACCTCCTAGAGTTTCAATATGCAAGTTGTGTTTAAGTAGAGGACGTTGTTCAAAGAAAATCTTATCTATTTCATTTCTTTCATGCATATGTTAATCATTTTCATGGTCTAGCAAGTATTGTTCTAAAGGATCAGTAGGTGGTATAGCAATAGAATCAAGACCAATTAATTCATCCTTACTAGGCAATTCTTTTTCATGAAGCTTGCTACTAAACTTGGAAAAATTAAACTCATGAGACTCATCACCAAAACTAACACCGACAGTTTGTTTCTTGCAATCTATCTTAGCATTGACGGTGTTCAAGAAAGGTCTACCAAAGATAATGGGACAAAAGTCATCTTATGGGGAACCAAGAATAAGAAAATCAGTAGGGTATTTTATTTTCTAACACAAGACTTCAACATCTCTAACAATCCCAACTAGTGATATAGTGTCTCTATTAGCAAGTTTAATAGTAACATATATGTTTTCTATCTCTGCGGGTGCTATGTCTTTCATAATTTGTTGATATAAGGTGTAAGGAATAGCACTCACAGTTGCACCTGTGTCACATAAACCATGATAATAGTGATCTCCTATTTTAACTGAGATGACAGGTGATACGTCCATTTTGCATCATGCTTTTATATCAATATTTATTCCATTATGTGCTGTTATTACACATTATGTCACAATACTTATGCATATTCTCTCTTATTTTATAAGGTTTACATGAAGAGGGAGAATGCCGGCAGCTGGAATTCTAGGCTGCAAAAGAAGCAAATATTAGAGACCTATTCTGCATTACTCCAAAAGTCCAGAAACTTCACGGGAGCATGTTTCAGAATATATAAAAAATATTGGGCGAAGAAAGAACCAGAGGGGGGGCACCCACCATCCACGAGGGTGGGGGTGCGCCCTACCACCCTAGGCGCGCCCCCCTGCCTCGTGGGCCCCCTAGCAGGCCTCCGGTGCCCATTTTATGCTATATGAAGTCTTTTACCCTGAAAAAAATCATAAGCTACCTCACGGGATGAAACTCCGCCGCCACGAGGCGGAACCTTGGCGGAACTAATCTAGGGCTCCGGCAGAGCTGTTCTGCCGGGGAAACTCCCCTCCGGGAGGGGGAAATCATCACCATTGTCATCACCATCGACCCTCTCATCGGGAGGGGGTCAATCTCCATCAACATCTTCACCAGCACCATCTCATCTCAAACCCTAGTTCATCTCTTGTATCCAATCTTTGTCCCAAAGCCTCAGATTGGTACCTGTGGGTTGCTAGTAGTGTTGATTACTCCTTGTAGTTGATGCTAGTTGGTTTATTCGGTGGAAGATCACATGTTCAGATCCTTTATGCATATTTATACCCCTCTGATTATGAACATGAATATGATTTTTGAGTAGGTGCGTTTGTTCCTGAGGACATGGGAGAAGTCTTGCTATAAGTAGTCATGTGAATTTGGTATTCGTTCGATATTTTGATGAGATGTATGTTGTCTTTCCTCTGGTGGTGTCATGTGAACGTCGACTACATGAAACTTCACCATTGTTTGGGCCTAGGGGAAGGCATTGGGAACTAATAAGTAGATGATAGGTTGCTAGAGTGACAGAAGCTTAAACCCTAGTTTATGTGTTGCTTCGTAAGGGGATGATTTGGATCCATACGTTTCATGCTATGGTTAGGTCTACCTTAATACTTCTTTTGTAGTTGCGGATGCTTGCAAGAGGGGTTAATCATAAGTGGGATGCTTTTCCAAGGAAGGGCAGGACCCAAGCATCGGTCCACCCACATATCAAATTATCGAAGTACCGAACGTGAATCATATGAGTGTGATGAAAACTAGCTTGACGATAATTCCCATGTGTCCTCGGGAGCATTTTCCTTTATATAAGATTTTGTCCAGGCTTGTCCTTTCCTACAAAAAGGATTGTGCCATCTTTCTGCACCTTATTTACTTTTACTATTTGTTACCCATTACAAATTACCTTATCACAAAACTACCTATTACCGATAATTTCAGTGCTTGCAGAGAATACCTTAATGAAAACTGCTTATCATTTACTTCTGCTCCTCATTGGGTTCAACACTCTTACTTATCGAAAGGACTATGATAGATCCCCTGTACTTGTGGGTCATCAAGACGCTTTTCTGGCGCCATTGCCGGGGAGTGAAGCGCCTTTGGTGAGTGGAATTTGGTAGGTAAAAATTTATATAGTGTGCTGAAATTTACTATCACCTGTTACTATGGAACATAATCCTTTGAGGGGCTTGTTCGGGGTATCTTCACCCCGACCAGTAGAGCAAAGAGTTACTCCTCAACCTACTGAACCTACTGAAAATGTTTACTTTGAAATTCCTTCGGGTATGATAGAGAAACTGCCATCTAATCCTTTTATAGGAGATGGAACACTGCATCCTGATTTGCACCTAATCCATGTGGATGAAGTTTGTGGATTATTTAAGCTTGCAAGTATGCCCGAGGATGTTATCAAGAAGAAGGTAGTCCCTTTATCTTTGAAGGGAAAGGCATTGACATGGTTTAGACTATGTGATGATATGGGATCATGGAACTACAACCGATTGAAATTGGAATTTCATTAGAAGTTTTATCCTATGCATCTTGTTCATCGTGATCGTAATTATATATATAATTTTTGGCCACACGAAGGAGAAAGCATCGCTCAAGCTTGGGGGAGGCTTAAGTCAATGTTATATTCATGCCCCAATCATGATCTCTCAAGAGAAATTATTATTCAAAAATTTTATGCTCGGCTTTCTCTCAATAATCGCTCCATGCTCGATACTTCTTGTACTGGCTCTTTTATGATGAAGACTATTGAATTCAAATGGGATTTATTGGAAAGAACTAAACACAACTCTGAAGATTGGGATCTCGACGAAGGAAAGGAGTCAGGTATAACACCTAAGTTTGATTGTGTTAAATCTTTTATGGATACCAATGCTTTCCGTGAATTTAGCACTAAATATGGACTTGACTCTGAGATAGTAGCTTCTTTCTGTGATTCCTTTTCTACTCATGTTGATCTCCCTAAGGAGAAGTGGTTTAAATATAATCCTTCAATTGAAGTAAAAGTAGTTGCACCTATTAAAGTTGAAGAAAAGACCATCCCTTATAATGTTGATCCTGTTGTTCCTACCGCTTATATTGAGAAACCACCTTTCCCTGTTAGAATAAAGGATCATGCTAAAGCTTCAACTGTGGTTCGTAAGAGTAATACTAGAACATCTACACCCTCTGAGCAAATTAAAGTTGAACCTAGTATTGACATGGTTAAAGATCTCTTGGTCGATAATATTGATGGGCATATTACTTACTTTTGTGATGAAGCTGCTAGAATTGCTAGACCCGATACTAAAAATAAACATAGACCTGTTGTAGGCATGCTTGTTATTTCTGTTAAAATAGGAGATCATTGCTATCATGGCTTATGTGACATGGGTGCTAGTGCAAGTGCAATACCTCATTCCTTATACAAAGAAATTATGCATGATATTGCACCTGCTGAGATAGAGGAAATTGATGTTACAATAAAACTTGCCAATAGAGACACTATTTCACCAGTTGGGATTGTTAGAGATGTTGAAGTCTTGTGTGGGGAAGTTAAATATCCTGCTGATTTTCTTGTTCTGGGTTCTCCACAAGATAATTTTTGTCCCATTATATTTGGTAGACCCTTCTTGAATACTGTTAATGCTCGGATAGATTGCAAAAAGGATGTTGTTACTATTGGTTTGGGGGATATGTCTCATGAGTTTAATTTTGCTAAATTTCATAGAGAACCCCATGATAAAGAATTTCCTAGTAAAGATGAAATTATTGGTCTTGCTTCTATTGCCGTGCCTGCTAATGATCCTTTAGAACAATATTTGCTAGACCATGAAAATAATATGTTTATGAATGAAAGAAGGGAAATAGATGAAATATTCTTTAAATAGGGACCTATTTTGAAACACAACTTGCCTATTGAAATCTTAGGGGATCCTCCTCCACCTAAGGGTGATCCCATGTTTGATCTTAAATCTTTACCTGATACTCTTAAATATGATTACTTGATGAGAAAAAGATATATCCTGTTATTATTAGTGCTAAACTTTCAGAGCATGAAGAAAAGAAATTATTGAAAACTCTGAAGAAGCACCGTGCTGCTATTGGATATACTCTTGATGATCTTAAGGACATTAGTCCCACTCTATGCCAGCACAAAATAAAATTGGAGAAAGATGCGAAACCGGTTGTTGATCACCAACGACGGTTAAATCCTAAGATGAAAAAAGTGGTAAGAAAAGAAATACTAAAGCTTCTGGAGGCAGGTATAATTTGTCCCGTTGCTAATAGTCAGTGGGTAAGTCATGTCCATTGTGTCCCTAAGAAGGGAGGTATTACTGTTGTTCCTAATGATAAAGATGAATTTATAGGGTAAAGAGGGGGTGCGGTAGGCCACCGAGGGGGGCACAACCCACCAGTGCGCGCCTGGGGGCCCAGGCGTGCCCAGGTGGGTTGTGCCCACCTCGGTGTCCTCCCGCACCCCCTCTTTACCCTATAAATTCACAAATATTCCAAAACCCTTCAGGGTTAACCTAGATGAGAAGTTCCGCCGCCGCAAGGCTCTATAGCCACCGAAAACCAATCTAGACCCCATTTCGGCACCCTGCTGGAGGGGTGAATCATCTCCGGTGGCCATCTTCATCATCCCTATGGCCACCACAATGAGGTGGGAGTAGTCCATCCTTGGGGCTGAGGGTTTGTACCAGTAGCTATGTGTTTAATCTCTCTCTATCTCGTGTTCTTGAGATGTCATGATCTTGATGTATCATGGGCTTTGTTAATATAGTCGGATCATATGGTGTTTTCCCCTCTATATCTTGTGATGAATTGAGTTTTCCCTTTGAGATTTCGTTTTATCGGATTGAATACTTTTATGGATTTCAGAGCATTTGGCATAAGTCTTGCATATGAATACTTGTGGTGATAGTGGGGTATCATATTGATTCACTTGATATATGTTTTGGCACTCAACTCGTGGATTCCCGGGGTGACATTGGGGTAATCTACGCATAGGGGTTGATGCACGTTCTTGTCTTTGTTTCTCCGATAGAAATCTTGGGGCACTCTTTGAGGTTCTTTGTGTTGGATTGAGTATTATGAATCTGAAATTATTTGGTGTTATTTTAGTACAAACTCTTGGATAGATCGATCGGAAAGAATAGCTTTGAGGTGGTTTCGTGCCCTACAAATAATTTCATCTTTTGTTCATTGCTAGATAGGAACTTTTGAGTGATTCTTCGTTGGACGTTGAGGGATGGTTATGTGATCCAATTATATTAGCATTGTTGAGAGATTGCATGTAACATCCCAAATTTTCAATTTGGAATGTTATACACTAGATCATCATGCATATCATATTTTCTTGCATTTTGGTTGATCCTAGAAATTTCACGCAAGTCAAGGACCCTCGGAGAGAGTTGGAGATTTCGTTATTTTCATATTTGAGAGTTTTCTCAAGTTTGAAAAGAGGATCATTTGATTTATTTATTTCATCTTCAAATATTTTTCCAATATCAAAAATATAAGAGAGGGAATAATATGACTTTCCCAAATTTAGGAAAAATGAAGATCTAATGAATAAATCAAATTTGGTTTTTGCCGGAGTTTGTTTGCTTTTTCTTTGGATAGGGAAAAATGCGCGTTTTCAAAAATTGCATCTTAGGCCCGGAGAAAAGTTCATTTTGTTCGACTCATTTTTAGGAGTCGGGGAAAATTTACTTTAGATTTTTCGGAGTTCGTTTAGTTTCTTTTTCTTTTGTTTTTTGCGCGCGAAAACCAGTTATAAAAAAGGAGCCTCCCGCCAGGCCAGCCAGGCCAAAGGCCCAGCCAGCCGGCCACCGCCCCAGCCCCTGCGCGCGTGCACCAGCGCCAGGCGCCAGGCGCCAGGCCGCCGCTCTCGCTCCCTAGGCCGAGTCCTAGTAGGACTCTAGGCTAGCCCCCTTTCCTTGTTTCGTTTTCCTTTTCCTTCTCTTTTTCTTGCCCCCTACCCCAAGTCTCCTCACCCCTCACCTATATAAATACCCCCACACCCCCCCTCTCCTCACACCAAAACCCCAATCCTCTCTCCTCCCAAGCCGCGCCCCACCCCGTGCCCCTCACCCGCCGCCGCCGCCCTTTAGCCGCCGCCGCCCTTAGCCGCCGCCGCCCGGAGCCCGCCTCCCGAGGTAGCCGCGCCTCTTTTTCTTCCACGGTCCGTTTTTTCCTAAAAGAACCGTTCCGTTTTCTCTGTGTTTTCTTTTCGTTTTATTTTGTTTTTGTTTCGGTTTTCTTTTTCCGAAACCCTAGATCGGTTTTCCGTTTCTTTTCGGTCTTTTCTCCGAAAACCCTAGATCGGTTTTCGTTCTTCTTTCGGACCGTTCGTCTCAACGAACTTGATCACCAATTTTTCCCGGTTAACGACGCCCGTTCGTTTAACCGTTTGTCTCTTTCTTTTCGTCGGATTTATTCCGCGATTCTCCGATCATGATCTCAGATCCGATCTTCGTTCTAGTCTTTCTTCTCGCTCGTTTATCGGAATTAGGTGATTCAAGCGCCTAGAGTTTCGTTTCGAAACCGCCGTTCCGTCTAATAAATTTAAACAAGTTTTGCCCCGGTAAAATTTGACCTAGATTTAACTTGCTAGAACTGAGTTGTTTTCTTCCGCCGTTTGTTTTCCGTTTCCTTGTTCGGTTCGTTCTTTCTTTGCAACCGGAGTTCTTAAGTTGAACTTTCTGGTTCGTTCTCTTGTTCGAGTTTTACCTGTGCATTAGTCGAGTACTTATTGTATGCTTGTTGTTTGTCTGCGATAGATCACCCGGATTGCGCCGCTTGTTACTTCGAAACCCTAGGTCTCGCGGATCATCAGCAAGGCAAGTAACACTTTGATCATACCTTTTCTACAACCCAGTTTTATTGCATTAGAACAATCCTCACACATTGCATGATTAGGATCTAATTAAACTGTGGGATGGGAAGTAGATGAGGTAGTACCTATCACCTGTATTATTATGAAACCATTGGGAGTTACTTCTACGTTTGCTTATTATGCCATGCTATGCTAGTAGACGTGGATTGGGTGAGTGATATCCATGACAGATGTGAGTTGATAATTTTAATGGTTTATCTAAGGTGGCAACTTAAACACACATCTGGGTGGATTGAGGCACCTGATGTCTATCAGGACTTGCCTGTTTTATTTTGGACCGCCACCCAGGCTCAAAGGGATCATGAGATAATTCATGCTAGAAACTTCCGTGTGCAGCCACATGCTACTATGGGCTCTGGCATAGTTGACTAAGTTGTGCGAACTCTTACGGGGTGGACTAGCAGATGTAGGGGTTGTAGGTGGTACGGTCTACCCCACATGTAAGGTGCTAGCGCTTCTGAAAGACTATGTCTCGGTCATCCGTCTTCTCAAACATCCTGTAGTGCGAGAAACCAAACGGAGGCGATCGAGTCGTGTGGGGAAAAGTGCGCAAACCTCTGCAGTGTGTACAAACTAATCATGATTAGCCGTGTCCCCGGTTATGGACAACTTGAGTATCTAGTACTTGAATATCATGTGAATCTCAACATGTTACTTCTAATTAATGTTGTTGGGTTTTAATTGTTCACTTAATTGGGATTGAGAATGCTGTCAACCATTCTCAATGTTTCACAACCACCATGATAGTTAAATAAATGTATTCCTTTGCAGTAGGGAAAAATTGGCTTTACGCAAAACTGTAACCATAGAGCTTTCCACCAGCCATATATGCATATAGTATAGCTATTTCATTCCATTACTCTCTATGTGTTACTTTGCCAGCATATTCCATGTGATGACCCGTTTTCGGGCTGCAACTTTCATGTTGCAGACTTTTTAGACGACGAGTAAGGTGTTTTTAGGTCGTGGTTCTATACTCAGTGATGCCGTTGGAGTTGATGGACCCATTTATCTTCCGAGTCTTCCGCTGTTATCGACACTAGATGGCCTTAAGCCATATTATTGTAATAAGTTCTCTTTTGAGACAACGATGTAATAAGTGTGTGATTGCCACTCTGCTATAAATCCTTCGATGTACTGTGTGGTGTCAGCATTACTAATCCAGGGATGACACCGGAGCACAGAGCACTTGATCCATTCGGGTCGGGTCGCGACAGAGATGGTATCAGAGCACACGCTGACTGTAGGACACGACCACTAAGTTAAAGCCATAGAATAGATCACCATTCTCTTCTCATTTTCTAACTCCTCATCTTTTCTACTCTTTTAGGATGACGAACGCGAAGATTAAGTACGCTCAACCGGATGAAGGCACACTTTTGGATTTCCTGAAGGAAGTCACCAAGTACCTGAACATTGGATTACCAAGCTTCACGGGACTTCAACGCCACTCTGCCTGAAGAGGAGCGCTGGAAGATTCAAGCTCACGTTCCGGGAAGGACATTCGCGCCAATCACGAAGCCTATAGATAGTGTTTTCAATGCAATGCACCAACCTGGAGTCTGGGAAGGAGCATGGCAGCTCATATCACCATAGGACGCATTGGAGAAGTTTACCAAGAAGACCTTAAGGACACTATCTACTAGATTTGCGGACGCCAGATGAACAATGGGAGTTAGTCAGCACCAAGAAGGATAAATCCATTGCATCTTTCATCCAGGAGTTAAACCAGCACATTCGACGCCACGAGAACCAGATGTGCAATGATATGATAGAGTTGAAGAATGTGAAGGCAAGGATCATCGAGCTAGAAGGAGAACTGAAGTCTACACGCAAGGACTACATGGACGAGATCGTAGCTCTAGCGAGGCACAATGGTGATCTTAAGCAGGAGATTGAAGAACTCAAGAGGAAGTTAGCATCCAGGAAGGAAGACAAGTACGTCGCATTTCCGGACAACTACATCATCATCGACGACACCGATTCGGATCCCAGTGAACCCGACTTTGAAGACAAAGCTGGAGCAGATATCATGGAGTCTTCCATCGGTTCAAATTTCTAGATGACCACCAAATAGTAGTAGTATTCCCCCATGTAAACATTATAGTCGAGCACTTTTGCGATAGTTTTAGACCGATTATAAGCCCTTGTTTGATTGAATGAAGTGATTTTGTGTGCATTTGCTCATGTGCATTGGGGTAGTGTTTTCCCTTTAGACCTCACTCTATTCTCAGTTCTCGTCTTTTCTAAACCCTCAGATGCCTCCAAGACGTGACAATGGATTTCCACCGGAGCTCACTCAGTTGATCCAGCAGCAGAATCAATTGATGCAGATGTTAGTCCAGAACCAACACAAAAACAACAACCCACCACCACCATCACCTGTTGACCACTTAGCCCGTTTCCTTAGGCTGAATCCGCCGGTGTTTTCCAGTAGCACCGAGCCAATAGTAGCAGATGATTGGCTCCGCAAGATAGGAAGGGAGTTGACCACTGCCGGATGCACGGATGGTGAGAAAGTGAAGTTTGCCGCTCACCAGCTGGACGGACCCGCGGCAGCATGGTGGGAGAATTTCACAGCCACTTACCCAGTTGACACTGTCACATGGGATCAGTTTTAGCAAGCTTTCTGCACTGCCCATGTTTCAGCAGGAGCTATGGCCCTGAAGAAGCGTGAGTTTCGCAACTTACGCCAAGGAGGAAGGACAGTTGGCCAGTACGTTGACGATTTCAGCAAGTTAGCACGTTATGCCCCAGATGACGTTGCTACGGATGCAGCTAAGCAGGAGAAGTTTCTGGAAGGACTGAATGATGAACTAAGCATGAAGTTGATGGTAGCGAGTTTCAACAACTACCAGGAGTTCGTAGATCGTGCCATCATGATTGAAGGGAAGCAACAGCAGATTGAGAACCGTAAGAGGAAGTATGGACAAGGGAAGTATAACTCTGGAGCCCAGCAGAAGCCCCGTTTTACCCCTAAACCGGGATTTCAGTTTCAGCATACCCATGGAGGAGGTAGCTCGCACAACCATAATGGCCACAAGAATGGTAATGGGAATGGAGGAAGCAACGGCCAGAACCGTACCACCCCATCGACCCCAACCAAGAGAGATCTGATTCAAGTCACTTGTTTCAAGTGTTCCAAGACCGGACATTATGCCAATGAATGTCCCGAAGGCCAGAATGGAAATGGCAATGGAAGCTCTGGGAAGAAGCCGAACCCTTTCAATAGGGGACAGGTGAACCACATTAATGTGGAGGAGGTTGAAGATCAGCCCGATTCAGTAATCGGTAAGTTTTTGGTTAAGTCATTTACCGCACTCGTTCTTTTCGATACTGGTGCATCGCATTCATACATATCAAGGGGATTTGTGGATAAATATAACCTGCCAACCCAAGCCCTTAGGTCACCCATGTTAGTAAGCTCACCAGGAGCGGAGTTTATGGCTAGACGATTGTGTGATCGGTTACCATTAAGGATTGGAAACTATGTGTTTCCCTCAGACCTAATAGTATTGGAATCTCAAGGATTGGATGTGATATTAGGCATGGATTGGTTGTCGATGTATGGAGGAAACATTGATTGCGCTAGTAAGTCAATTTTACTTACCACACCAGAAGGAAGAAGGATCAAGTATGTATCCCGGCATGTGCCAAACAGGACACAAGTAAACTGCCTAACAGGAGTTGTGCAAGAGGAAGTACCAGTGGTAAAGGATTTTCCTGATGTATTTCCTGAGGAATTACCAGGCATGCTACCGGATAGAGACATTGAGTTTTTGATTGAGTTACTGCCAGGTACAGGCCCAATATCGAAGCGACCGTACCGGATGCCAGCAAAGGATTTGGTGGAAATTAAGAATCAGATTAAGGAGTTATTGGATAAAGGTTACATTCGCCCAAGTTCTTCGCCTTGGGGATCACCCGTACTTCTAGTGGAAAAGAAGGATGGATCATTAAGGATGGTTGTAGAATCATCGAGGATTGAATGAAGTAACCATCAAGAATAAGTACCCACTGCCAATGATCAACGATCTGTTTGATCGGTTGCAAGGAGCTAAAGTGTTTTCCAAGATCGATTTGCGACCAGGGTACCATCAGTTGAAGATTCGAGAGCAGGACATACCTAAGACAGCATTCACCACGAGATATGGACTGTATGAGTATACCGTTATGTCATTTGGATTGACTAACGCACCTGCCTATTTTATGAACCTGATGAACAAAGTGTTTATGGAGTTTTTGGATAAGTTCGTCATAGTGTTCATTGATGACATTTTGGTTTATTCAAAGAATGAAGAGGAGCATAAGGAACATTTGCGTTTGGTTTTGGAGAAACTAAGGGAACATCAGTTATACGCCAAATTCAGCAAATGTGAGTTTTGGTTGAAGGAAGTTGGATTCCTCGGACACGTTATATCCGGAGAAGGTATAGCAGTTGACCCCACAAAGGTTGAGACCGTAACCGAATGGGAAGCACCAACAACAGTTGGAGAGATCCGGAGTTTTCTTGGACTCGCAGGATACTACCGGAGATTCATTGAGAACTTTTCAAAGATTGCAAAGCCTATGACTGAATTGTTGAAGAAGGATACTAAGCAATTGGACTGAGGAATGTGAGGCTAGTTTTCAGGAGCTGAAGAAACGTTTGGTTACCTCACCAATATTGATTTTGCCAGATCAGACCAAGGATTATGAGGTGTATTGCGACGCTTCACGTCGAGGACTTGGAGCAGTGCTTATGCAGGAAGGAAGAGTTGTTTCGTATGCTTCACGGCAACTGAAGCCTCATGAGTTGAATTATGCCACGCATGATTTGGAGTTAGCAGCCGTAGTACATGCATTGAAGACATGGAGACATTTCCTCATTGGAAATCATTGTGAGGTGTACACGGATCACAAGAGTTTGAAGTACATTTTCACGCAGAAGGAGTTGAACCTTAGACAAAGGAGATGGTTGGAGCTCATCAAGGATTATGACATGAGATTGCATTACCATCCCGGAAAAGCTAATGTAGTAGCTGACGCATTGAGCCGTAAGAGCCATGTCAATACTCTAATGACGGGGAAAATACCCAAGGAGTTAGCAGAAAACCTACGTGAGCTATGTTTGGAAATAGTTCCGAGAGGCTATGTAGCAGCATTGGAGATCCAGTCAACATTGATGGATAAGATCAGAGAAGCTCAGAAATCTGACAAGGAGATTGCTGCTATAAAAGAGAAATTGAGCGAAGGAAAAGCAAAGGGATTTCGTGAGGATGAGCACGATACCTTATGGTTTGAGGACCGTGTTTATGTGCCCCATGACCCGGAGATCAGGAAGTTGATTTTTGCAAGAGGCACATGATTCACCGTATTCGATTCACCCAGGGAATACCAAGATGTATTTGGATTTGAAGGAAACATTCTGGTGGACCGGAATGAAGAAGGATATTGCAGCATATGTAGCAGTTTGTGACGTTTGTCAGAGAGTGAAGGCAGAGCATCAGAAGCCAGCAGGATTGTTACAACCATTGCCGATACCCGAATGGAAGTGGGATAAGATAGGCATGGATTTTATCACAGGACTACCCAGGATGAAAGCAGGCTATGACTCGATATGGGTAGTAGTTGACCGTTTGACAAAGGTAGCACATTTTATTCCAGTTAAGACCACTTACACCAGTGCTAAGTTGGCAAAGATATACATGACTAGGATCATATGTTTGCATGGAGTTCCGAGGAGTATCGTATCAGACAGAGGAACCCAATTTACCTCAAAGTTTTGGAATCAGTTGCATGAAACTTTAGGAACCAGACTGGAGTTCAGCACAGCTTTTCACCCACAGACAGATGGACAGACCGAGAGAGTCAATCAGATTTTGGAAGATATGCTGAGAGCTTGTGCACTAGATTATGGATCTAGTTGGGATGATAACTTGCCGTATGCGGAGTTTTCTTATTACAACAGTTACCAAACCAGTTTGAAGATGGCACCTTTCGAAGCTTTATACGGAAGAAGGTGCAGGACACCGTTGTCATGGGACGAAGTTGGAGACCGTCAATTCTTTGGACCAGATTTGATTAAGGAGTCTGAACGGAAAGTTAAGTTGATTCGCGATAGGCTCAAGGTAGCCCAGTCCAGGCAGAAGAGCTATGCAGATTCTAAACGCAAGGAGACAGTCTACGAAACAGGAGACAGAGTTTATCTCCGAGTATCCCCACTTCGAGGCGTTAAGCGCTTTGGAGTTAAGGGAAAGTTAGCACCGTGTTTCGTTGGACCGTATAAGATCTTGCAACGTATGGGAGAAGTCGCTTATAAGTTGGAATTACCAGAGGGACTGTCAGGAGTTCATGATGTATTCCATGTTTCTCAGCTGAAGAAATGTCACGCCGAGATGGCGGAGGTACCGCTAAGAGATACCGTGCCACTCGAATCGATTTAGTTAAAGGACGACTTAACGTATGAGGAGAAGCCAGTCAAGATTCTCGATTATGCCAGCAGAGTTACCCGCAGCAAGGTTATCAAGTTTTGCAAAGTTCAGTGGAACCACCACTCAGAGGATGAAGCCACCTGGGAAAGAGAAGAAGATTTGCTCAAGGACCACCCTCACCTATTTTCTAGCCAACCCGAATCTCGAGGGCGAGATTCATCTTAAGGGGGGTAGGTTTGTAACATCCCAAATTTTCAATTTGGAATGTTATACACTAGATCATCATGCATATCATATTTTCTTGCATTTTGGTTGATCCTAGAAATTTCACGCAAGTCAAGGACCCTCGGAGAGAGTTGGAGATTTCGTTATTTTCATATTTGAGAGTTTTCTCAAGTTTGAAAAGAGGATCATTTGATTTATTTATTTCATCTTCAAATATTTTTCCAATATCAAAAATATAAGAGAGGGAATAATATGACTTTCCCAAATTTAGGAAAAATGAAGATCTAATGAATAAATCAAATTTGGTTTTTGCCGGAGTTTGTTTGCTTTTTCTTTGGATAGGGAAAAATGCGCGTTTTCAAAAATTGCATCTTAGGCCCGGAGAAAAGTTCATTTTGTTCGACTCATTTTTAGGAGTCGGGGAAAATTTACTTTAGATTTTTCGGAGTTCGTTTAGTTTCTTTTTCTTTTGTTTTTTGCGCGCGAAAACCAGTTATAAAAAAGGAGCCTCCCGCCAGGCCAGCCAGGCCAAAGGCCCAGCCAGCCGGCCACCGCCCCAGCCCCTGCGCGCGTGCACCAGCGCCAGGCGCCAGGCGCCAGGCCGCCGCTCTCGCTCCCTAGGCCGAGTCCTAGTAGGACTCTAGGCTAGCCCCCTTTCCTTGTTTCGTTTTCCTTTTCCTTCTCTTTTTCTTGCCCCCTACCCCAAGTCTCCTCACCCCTCACCTATATAAATACCCCCACACCCCCCC
>NC_053023.1:716664368-716802450 GCF_003073215.2 Triticum urartu
GGCGATCAACTGGGGTGGGGGTTGGGTTGGCTGGATCGGCCTGTTGGGCTAGGCCCAGCGGCAAAGTAGTTTTAGGCCTTCTTCTATTTTCTTGTTTTTCTACCTTTGCTTTTACAGAAACAGTTTTTGTATTTAAATAAACCATCAAATGACTTTTGCAGATAATGTAACTTGGCCAATAAATGCAATGCAATATTTGGCCTTGCCATAAAAAGTTTGGAGCTTAGTTGAACTCACTTGAATTTTGCTTAAAAGTAAATAGGTTAAATGGGATTGTTTTGGTCCTGTTTTAAATAGGTTGGAGGCGATTTATTAACTCAAATAATGTATGTTTATGCATGAAAACTAAATAGTGAATATTTGCAACCCAACGAACATTTCTGTTTGACAGTTTTAAGAAATGAAAACTTATCTTGAAACTTGAATTTGAATTGAGTTTGAAATATTTCTTGATTTATTTTTTTCATAATGATGATGACTTGGCATCATTAGCGTGGAGTTACTGTAGCTTAATTATCCGGGCGTCATAATTCTCCTCCACTACAAGAAATCTCGTCCCGAGATTTAAGAGGGGAGTAAGGGGGAAGAATATGTTACGGAATCCTAATGATGCTTCTTGATCTTTGTTGCTCTTCTCGAAGAGGTCGATCCATAACATTGATGTCTTCATTCCTATGCTTCAGTCATCATGATGAAGCCGGCATCTCTTCTTCAGGATCGCCATCGTATGTACGAAAATTATAAGGGGTAGCTTCGAAAGGACCGACCTCTACAAGGTTGCTTATCTGGTAGATGACCTCAGGGAAAGTGGGGGGAAGTAACTCTCAAATTGAAACTTAAGAAATTTTCGAGAGCAAAATAAGAAGGGGCAAAATAGAAGTTTCAAGCACATAGGCAATCGTTCATTGCCCAAAACGAAGTGTTAAAGGGGTTCAGAGCAATGGGAATAAGTATTGCGTCTGATGCCAGAATTGATGATCTCTCGGAAGGTGGCTCATGGATTACATACGAGGCCACGCACGAGGAACAACCTTGGGAACAAGGGGTGTACAGGAGAGTCAGGTTTCGATCATGTGGAATTGTGGGTTATGGGCCCACCATGTGGGTTAAAAGTAGAAAGGGCGGTGATATTTTACACAGTCATGATAACAAGGCATGTCAGAGGATAGCCTGTCATTTATGTCAACAATAACATCGGTACCAAGGGCGAGGGACGAAGAGAACCATTTTCCTGCTCGTTGAACGAGGTGGACCAATAGGCAAAGTTCTCGTCCATCGGTGGTTACCGGAATGCTATCAACAAAAGCAACAGGGTCTTACTGACACGGTTGTACACCAAGGTGTTTACATAAGCAGAAGAACATTACTGCTTAGATCATATAGATCACCAGAAAGGTTAAACAAAACAATGGAAAGGAAAATGTGATCATCAGATTAACAGAACAATGGAAAAGAACATGTGTTTAAACACATATTTCAAGGGTATATCCTTCCCAAGGACAAGCAGATGATATCCATGACATGATAGAAGGTAGAAAACCATTTAGGAAAGGGGAGAGAACTTTAAAGACATTACCCATACATCGGTGTTTGGATAATTGAGCAGGAAACATTTAACATTAGGCTTTAAATGTTCTTGTTGAAAATAGGAGTACCATATATATGCTTCGAGATAGCATGGACATGGTCTTCAGGCAAAGGTCAGACTTTGGAAACACAAAGGATCCATCAGGAATAACTTGTAGAATAAGTCTTACAATTTCCTCATGGAAGAATGGATAACCTTGCTGAAAAGGAATCTATAACCATAGGGCCTCCGGCCGGGTGTGCTAAGCATGACATCCTTGATATAAAAGATGGTAATACTCCAAGGTAAAGAAGACCAAATGTTGGATAGCAAGGAACTCAAGGTATAGCACAGAACACGAACAAGTTTGTGTTGGAGGGAAGGCAATAAAGTTGTCGATGATAATACAATTCATCGAGGGGCAAGGATGGTATTTCTCATCATGAATTCGATTGATATCCTAGAAGAGCTCATAAGATTGATGATGATCACGACACAATTGTTGAGAGATTTCATGAAGATGTAATCGGTCGGCGATGACATCAAGTCAAATGATGGTGCAGCGAAAGTCAAATAATACTTGAAGAAGGACTCATAAGAAGTTATGCAGTTCCGTGATAATCTCGAGATACCAGAGGGGGTAATACTCGATGACAGATCAAAGTAGAGGTTGGACTGGGGTATTTCTCTACAGAAGACAAGCGCTTAAACTTGCACACTAAATGGTATTTAAAGGAGAACATGGTCGGAACCACGATTGCAAAAGGCCAGATCCCAGATATGAGATGAACTTATACCAAGGGGATAATTAATGTAAGAGAAGCTTCAATGATAAGATCTACATCGTTTCCATGGGCATGAACACAAGGTTCAAGGTCGACTCCCACTTCTTCAATGTATAACCTTCCATTCACTTCTCGCTTTTGGAAAATGACATTAGTTGTTGAAAGTTTTACCTGGTGCAATACCAGATAAGTATGACCCGTGAAGTCTTTCGGGTTCACACGGATTAGGGAAGGCGTAGGTTCAACCCATCAGGGCATCTTAGGAACATATACCACAAACTTCGGAGTAAATAATACAAGTTCGAAAGTAGAGCATGGTTCACAAAGCAGAGGATACAATTTACCAAAGGCATTATGTATCCGAAGAAAAGCTCACAATGTTTAATGAATATGAAGGACGGTGTCGAATAAAATCCAACAAAGGATCTGGTGGTCCACAAGGGATCTAATGTGAGCATCGGTACTCAACCAGAGGAAGAAAAAGGTAAGAAGATCAGACCATAGAAACAACTGACTAATTTAAGCTCAAATGCAACGAAATTATGATTTTTAAATCAAGGGATCAGAAGCAACACTCTGATTAGGGTTGGATAAGTTGAGTCGCTTTAGGGGTACAATCAACAACTATTTGAATGGTCGAAACCAGCTCATGTTTGGGAAGACATCCGAGCCGAAAAGATAATTTATAAGGATCAACTGATGATTGCGTGCATTCGCACACATGCTGAATCAATATGGTCAGAATGTTCATCACAAGGATTTTAACGAATATTGCTTGACATATGGAATTAACCATTATGCAAGCAGGTAAAGAAGATCAAGAGCAATAGGCTACTGAGGATTTCGGAAGATCGAATGGCATTTCGAAGAATTTTGCGAAATACCTGAACAACTGGAGATGAACGAATCCCCGGCAAATGCGAGGAATTATTCATACATGTATTCATGAGGAAAAGGAGCCGCAAGACAGTAGACACAAAGGATCCTCGGAATATCCAAAGTATTTCAGTGTATATTGTAATAACAACAACAACTGGAAATGAAGTTATGGACGACAAGTGTATGTAGCCTTCCATAGGGATTTATCGGTGGTATGGAAGTGCAACGGCGAAGGGCACAAGGGTCTCGGGGAAACATCGGAGAGTATCTTCAAAATATTCTGGTGCAGTTAGCGATCATCTGGACTGAAGAGGCTCTCCGGGAGAAAGTAATTACGAGAACCTAATGTTAGAGTTTTAGTAAATTCATTTAACCCGAATAGAAGAGATGTCAGAGTCCCAGAGTATAGGTCAAGGAATAAAAGATCCTACTACCACCCAATGGCGACGTGGGCCCGTAAGCCGCACAGCCATGTTAGTAAAAGTTTTGCAATGACTAGACTCAACTTCGGCCAAAGAGTGTGGAACGGGGATTCCTACAGGCAGTCGGCTCTGATACCAACTTGTGACGCCCCCGATTCAATCGTACACTAATCATACATGCAAACGTGTACGATCAAGATCAGGGACTCACGGGAAGATATCACATGACGCCCCCGATTTGACCGTACACTAATCGCAAACGTGTACGATCAAGATCAGGGACTCACGGGAAGATATCACAACACAACTCTACAAATAAAATAAGTCATACAAGCATCATATTACAAGCCAGGGGCCTCGAGGGCTCGAATACAAGAGCTCGATCATAGACGAGTCAGCGGAAGCAACAATATGAGTACAGACATAAGTTAAACAAGTTTGCCTTAAGAAGGCTAGCACAAACTGGGATACAGATCGAAAGAGGCGCATGCCTCCTGCCTGGGATCCTCCTAAACTACTCCTGGTCATCGCGGGCTGCACGTAGTAGTAGGCACCTCCCGAGTAGTAGTAGTCGTCATCGACAGTGGCGTCTGGCTCCTGGGCTCCATCGTCTGGTCGCAGCAATCGGGTATAGGAAAGGGGAAAAGAGGGAGCAAAGCAACCGTGAGTACTCATCCAAAGTACTCGCAAGCAAGGAGCTACACTACATATGTATGCATTGGTATCAAATGGAATAAGGGTATCATATGTGGACTGAACTGCAGAATGCCGGAATAAGAGGGGGATAGCTAGTCTGTCGAAGACTACGCTTCTGGCCCTCCGTCTTGCAGCATGTAGAAGAGAGTAGACTGAAGTCCTCCAAGTAGCATCGCATAGCATAATCCTAACCGATGATCCTCCCCTCGTCGCCCTGTGAGAGAGCGATCACCGGTTGTATCTGGCACTTGGAAGGGTGTGTTTTATTAAGTATCCGGTTCTAGTTGTCATAAGGTCAAGGTACAACTCCAAGTCGTCCTGTTACCGAAGATCACGGCTATTCGAATAGATTAACTTCCCTGCAGGGGTGCACCACATACCCAACACGCTCGATCCCATTTGGCCGGACACACTTTTTGGGTCATGCCCGGCCGGAAGATCAACACGTCGCAGCCCCACCTAGGCACAACAGAGAGGTCAGCACGCCGGTCTAAACCTAAGCGCACAGGGGTCTGGGCCCATCGCCCTTAGCACACCTGCACGTTGCGAACGCGGCCGGAAGCAGAACTAGCCCCCTTAATACAAGAGCAGGCTTACGGTCCAATCCGGCGCGCGCCACTCAGTCGCTGACGTCACGAAGGCTTCGGCTGATACCACGACGGGTGCCCATATACTCCCGCGTAGATGGTTAGTGCGTATAGGCCAGTAGCCAGACTCAGATCAAATACCAAGATCTCGTTAAGCGTGTTAAGTATCGCGAACGCCGACCAGGGCCAGGCCCACCTCTCTCCTAGGTGGTCTCAACCTGCCCTGTCGCTCCGCCTCAAAGTAACAGTCGGGGGCCGTCGGGAACTCAGGCCCACCACTACCTGGATGGAGCCACCTGCCCCTTCAGCCCCCATCTCCAAACAGTATCACCAGTAATGTAACAGTGTAAAGTATATATCATATGCCCGTGATCACCTCCCGAAGTGATCACGGCCCAGTAGTATAGCATGGCAGACGGACAAGAGTGTAGGGCCACTGATGGAACACTAGCATCCTATACTAAGCAGTAGGATAGCAGGTAAAGGTAACAACAGTAGTAGCAAGGACAGGCTATGCATCAGTAATAGGATAGCAGTAACATGCTACACTACTCTAATGCAAGCAGTATAGAGAAGAGTAGGCGATATCTGGTGATCAAGGGGGGGCTTGCCTGGTTGCTCTGGCAAGAGAGAGGGTCGTCAACTCCGTAGTCGTACTGGGTAGCAGCGGCGTCGGTCTCGGTGTCTAGCGGAAGAAGAGGGGAAGAAACAATGAATACAATGCAAACAGATGCATAACGATGCATGACAAGACAAGTATCGGTGCTAGAGGTGCTTTAACGCGGTATGAGGTGATACCGGTGAAGGGGGGGGAAACATCCGGGAAAGTATCCCGGTGTTTCGCGTTTTCGGACAGATGAACCGGAGGGGGAAAGTTGTAGTGTTTCATATGCTAGGGTGTGGCGAACGGGCTGCGTATCCGATTCGTCTCGTCGTTCTGAGCAACTTTCATGTACAAAGTTTTTCCATCGATATGGATTTATTTTTTTTTGATTTATTATATTTAAAATTACACAGTAAATTATTTGTCTCCTAGTGCTATTCTAGCAGTGTATGATAGTGGGGCCAGGGGGTTGGGTTGACCCAGTCAAATGATTGACTGTCAACATATGAACAGTGTACAGGGCCACATGTCGTTGACTTAGACAATTATTTTAAATTTTGTTTTTCTCTAAACCATTAGTGGGTCCACATTTCATCTACTATTGGATAAATTAGCTAGTACTACTAATTATAAACTAACTAAAAGGCTGGCCAGGGTGGCATAGCCGGCCACACACGGCTGTGGTGCCTACACATACGCACTCACGCTATGGGAGTAACTCTATTCCTTTTAACACAAGATAGCATTTTGTGATTTTTGTAGGATTTAATCCATGCATTATCTGAAACAGGTCCAATGGAACAAAATGAGGCTTGTTACGTCTACTTTCCGTTCATATAATTTTTACCCATCTTAGGACTTGTCTTAATGCTGTTTAGGGGCTGTTAGAGAGCTAGTCAGCGTAAAGTCAGTAAAGCTAGCTACTGCTACAGTAACTGAATGTTACTGTAGCAGTGTTGCATAGCAGCAGCGCGGCAAAAGAGTAGCTACCGGCGAAGCCGGCCTGGCCATGGCGCAGTCAACCACGCGCGTGTGGCCAGGGACGGGCATGAGGCAGCTGCAGCTTCGGGCAAGCAGTGGTGCTGCGCGGCGCTAGCGAGCGTAGGCGGCGGCTGCAGCGCAGCGGGCGACACACGGACCCGGCGAGGCCGTGCGGAGGCGGGCGCGTTCAGGCGAGCGGGCACGGCCGGCGTGGTGCACGCAGTGACGGCGCGCGCGACATGGCTGCAGTTATGGTGAGCGCGACTATAGCAGGCGGAGCGGGATAGACATCCTCTGAGAATCATCAAAGGCAATTGACCACTTACGCTTGGAATAGGTGACTGTCCCCAGGGGCTTGAAGAAAATGGACCTGGGCACCTCTTTCACTGAAAAATCAAACATCCAATTCTCAAAAGAACGCTTCCAAAGCATTTCAGGCGGAAGAGGGGGTCCAGCCACAATCCGGGCCATCCCAACGAAGATCTGGTGGTGCTGAATTACTGGTGGTTGATATGGCACAATCGCCAGAGGATTTTGCACCACATCTGCAGGTTGATCTTGAACTTGAGCAATCAGAGGCGGATGCTGTGGCTCAAAGACCTGCAGGAGCTGCTCAACAGACTCAGATTCCTCAGGTTGATCAATGACAATGGAGACTTGATCTTGTTCTGGCACGGCGGGCTGAGGAAGCTGATTGTTGTCCTCTTCCTCTCCCCAATGAGCATTGCCCCAGCTAGCCTCCACAGAGTTATCAAGAGGGTGAGGGGGTGCAAGTGGCGCGTCATTCCATCCAATCATTGGGTAGGGCGGGAGAACAAATGGTAGGTTGTCAGTAATTAGGTGTCCAGGCATTGGATGAGGATTACCATCCTATGACGCCCCCGATTCAATCGTACACTAATCATACACGCAAACGTGTACGATCAAGATCAGGGACTCACGGGAAGATATCACAACACAACTCTACAAATAAAATAAGTCATACAAGCATCATATTACAAGCCAGGGGCCTCGAAGGCTCGAATACAAGAGCTCGATCATAGACGAGTCAGCGGAAGCAACAATATCTGAGTACAGACATAAGTTAAACAAGTTTTCCTTAAGAAGGCTAGCACAAACCGGGATACAAATCGAAAGAGGCGCATGCCTCCTGCCTGGGGTCCTCCTAAACTACTCCTCGTCGTCGTCAGCGGGCTGCACGTAGTAGTAGGCACCTCCCGAGTAGTAGGAGTCATCATCAACGGTGGCGTCTGGCTCCTGGACTCCAACGTCTGTTCGCAGCAATCGGGTATAGAAAGGGGGAAAAGAGGGAGCAAAGCAACCGTGAGTACTCATCCAAAGTACTCGCAAGCAAGGAGCAACACTACATATGTATGCATTGGTATCAAATGGAATAAGGGTATCATATGAGGACTAAACTGCAGAATGCCGGAATAAGAGGAGGATAGCTAGTCATGTCGAAGACTACGCTTCTGGTAGCCTCCGTCTTGCAGCATGTAGAAGAGAGTAGACTGAAGTCCTCCAAGTAGCATTGCATAGCATAATCCTAACTGATGATCCTCCCCTCGTCGCCCTGTGAGAGAGCGACCACCGGTTGTATCTGGCACTTTGAAGGGTGTATTTTATTAAGTATCCAGTTCTAGTTGTCATAAGGTCAAGGTACAACTCCAAGTCGTCCTGTTACCGAAGATCACGGCTATTCGAATAGATTAACTTCCCTGCAGGGGTGCACCACATAACCCAACACGCTCGATCCCATTTGGCCGGACACACTTTCCTGGGTCATGCCCGGCCTCGGAAGATCAACACGTCGCAGCCCTACCTAGGCACAACAGAGAGGTCAGCACGCCGGTCTAATTCCTATGGCGCAGGGGTCTGGGCCCATCGCCCTTTGCACACCTGCACGTTGCGAACGCGGCCGGAAGCAGAACTAGCCCCCTTAATACAAGAGCAGGCTTACGGTCCAATCCAGCGCGCGCCACTCAGTCGCTGACATCACGAAGGCTTCGGCTGATACCATGACGTCGAGTGCCCATAACTGTCCCCGCGTAGATGGTTAGTGCGTATAAGCCAGTGGCCAGACTCGGATCAAATACCAAGATCTCGTTAAGCGTGTTTAAGTATTCGCGAACGCCGACCAGGGCCAGGCCCACCTCTCTCCTAGGTGGTCTCAACCTGCCCTGCCGCTCCGCCACAAAGTAACAGTCGGGGGACGTCGGGAACTCAGGCCCACCACTACCTGGATGGAGCCACCTGCCCCTTCAGCCCCCATCTCCAAACAGTATCACCGGTAATGTAACAGTGTAAAGTATATAGTATATGCCCGTGATCACCTCCCGAAGTGATCACGGCCCAGTAGTATAGCATGGCAGACGGACAAGAGTGTAGGGCCACTGATGGAACACCAGCATCCTATACTAAGCAGTAGGAGAGCAGGTAAAGGTAACAATAGTAGTAGTAAGGGCAGGCTATGCAGCAGTATAGGATTAACTAAAAGCAGTAACATGCTACACTACTCTAATGCAAGCAGTATAGAGAAGAATAGGCGATATCTGGTGATCAAGGGGGAGGCTTGCCTGGTTGCTCTGGCAAGAGAGAGGGGTCGTCAACACCGTAGTCGTACTGGGTAGCAGCGGCGTCGGTCTCGGTGTCTAGCGAGAGAAGAGGGGGAAGAAACAATAATTATAACACAAACAAATGCATGACGATGCATGACATGACAAAGCGTGAGGCTAGGTGCGCCCTAACGCGGTACGAGGTGGTACCGGTGAAGGGGGGAAACATCCGGAAAAGTATTCCCGGCGTTTCGCGTTTTCGGACAGATGAACCGGAGGGGGAAAGTTGTGTGTTCACTATGCTAGGGATGCGTGGCGGACGAACGGGCTGCGTATCCGGATTCTTCTCGTCGTTCTGAGCAACTTTCATGTACAAAGTATTTTCATCCGAGTTATGGATTAATTTATATTATTTTTTTGAATTTACTTATATTTAGAAATTACACAGTAAAATAATTTTGTTTCCTAGTGCTATTCTAGCATAGTGTATAACAGTGGGGCCAGGGGTTGGGTTGACCCAGTCAAAGATTAACTAGTCAACATATGAACAGTGTACGGGGCCATATGTCATTTACTTAGACAATTATTTTAAATTTGTTTTTCTCTAAACCATTAATGGGTCCACATGTCATCTACTATTGGATAAATTAGCTAGTACTACTAATTATAAACTAACTAAAAGGCTGGCCAGGGTGTGGCATAGCCGGCCACACACGGCTGTGGTGCCTACACACTACACACTCACGTACACACACTATGCTAGGAGTAACTCTATTCCTTTTAACACAAGATAGCATTTTGTGATTTTTGTAGGATTTAATCCATGCATTATCTGAAACAGGTCCAATGGAACAAAATGAAGCTTGTTACGTCTACTTTCCGTTCATATAATTTTTACCCATCTTAGGACTTGTCTTAATGCTGTTTAGGGGCTGTTCAGAGAGCTAGTCAGCGTAAAGTCAGTAAAGCTAGCTACTGCTACAGTAACTGAATGTTACTGTAGCAGTGTTGCATAGCAGCAGGCAGCGGCAAAAGAGTAGCTACCGGCGAAGCCGGCCTGGCCATGGCGCAGTCAACCGCGCGTGTGGCCAGGGACGGGCATGAGCAGCTGCAGCTTCGGGCAAGCAGTGGTGCTGCGCGGCGCTAGCGAGCGCAGTAGGCGGCGGCTGCAGCGCAGCGGGCGACACACGGACCCGGCGAGGCCGTGCGGAGGCGGGCGCGTTCAGGCGAAAGCGGGCACGGCCGGCGTGGTGCACGCAGTGACGGAGCGCGCGCGACATGGCTGCAGTTATGGTGAGCGCGACTATAGCAGGCGGAGCGGGTGCGCGCGTGGGCGCAAGGGGAGCGGCAGGCAACGACCAGTGGGGCGCGTGCGGGGCGAGCCGAGCATGGGCAGGGGCGGCATAACGCGACAGTAGCCGGAGACGGCAGCAGGTGCAAAGCAGCATCAGCAAGGACCAGCAGCGCGGCACAGACGTATGCGTACGCGTACACGTACGGGAGAGCTCGGGTGTGCTCGAGAACGGTGGCTACGGGGGGTGTTCGTCAACGGGAGTAGAGGAGAACGGGAGGAGGGGACGCGCGGCTCACCGGGAGCCTGTAGGTGTGCAAAAAGAAGCTCGGGGAAGGCTCGCTGGCTCCGGAACCGTCGCGGAGTGCGTTGAGACGAGGCGTGGCGGCGATGCAGGCGCTCCGGGGTGGATCCCGTCCATGTAGCCGACGTAGTCGACGACGACGCGGCTGCTCGACACATCCTCAAGCGCTGGGGACCTTGGTGGGCGCGACCGGGCGAGGTGGCCGGTGACGGACACGCCCGGCAAGGTGAGTCCCGAGCGGAAGGGAGGAAGGAGGGGTGAGGAACGAGAAGGGAAGGCGGATCTGGGGGAAGTGGGGGAGTGGAGCAGGAGGAGAGAACCGAGGAGGCGGGGCAGTCCTTATCCGCTCGCCCATGCCGACGAGCTGGTCCGGGGGGGCTCGCCCCTGTAGCGACTAGTCGGGGGAACAGGGCGATCAACTGGGGTGGGGGTTGGGTTGGCTGGATCGGCCTGTTGGGCTAGGCCCAGCGGCAAAGTAGTTTTAGGCCTTCTTCTATTTTCTTGTTTTTCTACCTTTGCTTTTACAGAAACAGTTTTTGTATTTAAATAAACCATCAAATGACTTTTGCAGATAATGTAACTTGGCCAATAAATGCAATGCAATATTTGGCCTTGCCATAAAAAGTTTGGAGCTTAGTTGAACTCACTTGAATTTTGCTTAAAAGTAAATAGGTTAAATGGGATTGTTTTGGTCCTGTTTTAAATAGGTTGGAGGCGATTTATTAACTCAAATAATGTATGTTTATGCATGAAAACTAAATAGTGAATATTTTCAACCCAACGAACATTTCTGTTTGACAGTTTTAAGAAATGAAAACTTATCTTGAAACTTGAATTTGAATTGAGTTTGAAATATTTCTTGATTGATTTTTTTTCATAATGATGATGACTTGGCATCATTAGCGTGGAGTTACTGTAGCTTAATTATCCGGGCGTCACACATCCAAAGGCATTGGATCCTCATCATTGGGCATCTGATCAGCAAAATCTGCCCCAAGAACATAGCATGCAGCAGTCCAAGAAACTTGAGCACCCCCCCATTCAGCATAATCCCCAAAAACCACATCACCAGAGGCGTATCTGGAAAGCTTGCCTCCACAACAGTACGGACCAGGTACGGATCTTCACTATCCCAAGAGTGAAATTTTCCAAAAGTACCTACTGCTTGCGAAATATACTCTGTCGTGCGATAATCCAGGGGAATCCCAACAAACTTGAGCCAGCCCTTACGAAAACCATGATTTCCTTTAAAGTTTTCCCCCTCATCATGCTTCATGAATCTAACAAACCGATCATTACCCAAAGCAAACGGCGGATGCTGGATCAAAGTGTATCTGAAAGACGGATCCCGAACTTGAAATAGACCGACCCCATGAAACCATGGCTGAGAAGAACGGACAAAAGTACCTCTGTTCTGAAGAAACTGCACCACTTCCTCTCTGACAGGCCCGAGGGGTCCCTCCGGAGCAGGCATAACCTCAGCAACCATGTAATCTTCATGGCGTCGAGGGGGGCGAGTCGCCGGCGTGAAGAAGGTGCGGGGTAGACGCCGATCCCCACCATCAATGATGTGATGCCCTGGTGGCACAAGGCGATGCAGGTCGAGCTCAAAGTTCGCCATGGTTGGCTGCAGCGGCGACGAGCAGAGGGTTTCTTTGGGAGAGCAGGGGGTTTCTTTGGCAGGAGGGGGAGAAGATTGGAGCAATGTGGGCGGTGGCGATGTGACAGGACTAGATATCCCAATAACTCCGGCTCCCTTCCCCTGATCAGCTGAGGTTTCCGAAATACTCGTACTTTGTTGCAGCGAGCTATGCCTCCAAACCAATCCATGAGACCGAGCAAAATCATTACACTCATGTCTAGAGTGACCCACACGGGAGCAAGCCGAGCAGACCGCTCGCATTCCACAAGAGGCTGCCATGTGGCCCTTCTGAGCGCATACAGTACATGTTAAAACTCGGTCCACCATGTCATCGACCATGGCGTCAAACTGCCGGGCTGCCTCTTGTGTGGATGGAATTTCTATCGAATCGCCCTCCAGGCCCTGGCACCCAGAAGAAACCAGCCCAAGGTCGGGGGCCCAGAAGCAGACGGGCCAGCTTCAAGCCCACCAAAAGCAAGAGAATCGTGAGACATTGAGCCCTCATATTGTGGGATGACCAACTGAGATGGGCTCGATTCTAAACACCCATTTTGAATTAGAGCAGTTCCCGCTTCCTCAAATTGCGCCAAGAGATTACCAGAAATCACGGGCTGCGGATCCACAGAAACCGGACCAGATGGAGGCACAACGGCCAGCCGGTGTAACTCCGGCGACAAATTAACTGTACCAAACACGATGGGTGGCCTACCCACCGTCCAATGCAAGTCAAGAGCAGGAGGTTGTCGAATGACTACAAGCTCATGAGCAGAAAGATTATACCCTCCATCAACTATAGTATCAATGCAATTCTGAGTAGCTGGATATCTATAACCCTTGCAAGGGAATACTTTTCAAACGTGGCAAAAGATAGCTTCTTTCTTGTAGAATTTGAAGATTTGAGAGATGATCGAACCGGGGGCTTATGCATCGCCATTAGACCTAACGAGGACCTACGCTTAGATGGACTAATCAGAATCCATTCAGCATCACATTCCTTTCGCCAGATCTTAAGTTCTCGAACCCAATTGGGTCCTCCATTACCCCAAAGATGGAAGTAACACTTGAACAAATCACAATTAAAAGAGCGTAGATCCATAATAATGAAGCCAACCTGCTTGCAAGAGACTTGAAATGAAAAAACTTTTTCCTTAACATGACTAACCCGAAGATCAATTGCCGATCCACCAAGCGCAGCTTCCAGCGCCGCCCCCATAGAATCTTCTGACAGGCGAAAGGCGTGCCTACTGAAAGACACGATCACAATGAAAGCCCTCCCTCTTCCCATCGGATGAATTGTACGGCCAGTAGATCTGAAAAATTCATCAGAGAAAACCCTACCCTTGGAGAAATCCAAGCCAAGGGTAGATCCACCAGAGGAACCCATAGGAGATGGGTATTGCCTTGATCCAGAGAAGATGCCGGACAAGATGGCCGGAAAGGATCAAGGAATCAATGGAGAGGGGTGAAGATCGCCGGAGGGGTGGTGGGAGCGCCGAGGTATTATATGCCAAAATTGTTAACGTTGGACAAGGAAGACAACGTCATTGTTTATGTTTGTTCACATTCACATAGAAGTTATATTGTCATAGATCCTTCAACATGTGGTGCTTGCCCCCCATCTTTGCTTGCCAAAAATTCCTCATCAAGTAGAGATGCTACTTGTGCATCCAAAAACCCTTAAACCCAAATCTTATTTTCAAGAGTCCACCATACCTACCTAAGGATTGAGCAAGATCCTTCAAGTAAGTTGTCATCGGTGCAATAAGGCAATAAAAATTGCTTCTAAAAATGTTAGATCATTTAGTGTAAGAGAAAATTGAGCGTTGTACAAACTTGTGATGGCAAAGTAATAAAAGCGACGGACTGCATAATAAAGGTTGCTGTCATAAGGGGAAATATAACGTGACGTTCTTTTGCACTAAGGGGTTGAGCCTACAGACAAATAAGTGCATGGAAACCTCTGCTTCCCTCTGCGAAGGGCCTATATTTTACTTTTATGTATTTACTTTTATGCAAAGAGTCAAAGTTTTTCTCTCTATTCCTTTTTATTTTTCTCTTTTGGCAAGCATCATGTGGTGAGGAAAGATCTAGGCACATATGTCCAGTTGAATATAGGTAGCATGAGTTATTATTGTTGACATCACCCTTGAGGTGAATATGTTGGGAGGCAAAATTATAAGCCCCTATCTTTCTATGTGTCCGGTTGAAACGTTTTGCTCATGTGTATGCGGTGAGTGTTAGAAATCTTAGAAGACTATATGATGGTTGAGTATGTGGAGCTCTTACTTAAACTCAGTTGAATAAGTTGAATTGCAATTGCTTGGTGACTGAGAACATAGGTTGTTGAGTTTCAAGAGAATTCATTGTTTGAACCTTAGCACGTGAATTGGTTGCTACTATGACATGAGAAGTTTTATAAAGAAAGAATTGTTGTTATGATGCTAGGAAAATTGACTGAAATTGTCATTGATAAAACTTGTGCACTTTGCTAGCATTCACACTTCATAAATTATTTCTTTTATCATTTGCCTACTCAAGGACGAGTAGGAATTAAGCTTCGGATGCTAATACGTCTCCAACGTATCTATAATTTATGAAGTACATGCCGTTATATTATAATTCTTGGATGTTTTACAACCATTTTATAGCAACTTTATATCATTTTTTGGGACTAACCTATTGACCTAGTGCCCAGTGCCAGTTGTTGTTTTTCTCTTATTTTTTACGTCGCAGAAAATCAATATCAAACAGAGTCCAAACACCGCGAAACTTTTTGAAGAATTTTGATGGACCAGAACACCCATGATGGGCCAGAGCAGCACCTAGGGGTGCCCCAAGGGGGGCACAACCCACCAGTGCGCGCCTGGGGGCCCAGGCGTGCCCAGGTGGGTTGTGCCCACCTCGGTGGCCTCCCGCACCCCCTCTTTTCCCTATAAATTCACAAATATTCCAAAACCCTTCAGGGTTAACCTAGATGAGAAGTTCCACTGCCGCAAGGCTCTATAGCCACCGAAAACCAATCTAGACCCCATTTCGGCACCCTGCCGGAGGGGTGAATCATCTCCGGTGGCCATCTTCATCATCCCGACGGCCACCACAATGAGGAGGGAGTAGTCCACCCTTGGGGCTGAGGGTTTGTACCAGTAGCTTTGTGTTTAATCTCTCTCTATCTCGCGTTCTTGAGATGTCATGATCTTGATGTATCACGGGCTTTGTTAATATAGTCGGATCATATGGTGTTTTCCCCTCTATATCATGTGATGAATTGAGTTTTCCCTTTGAGATTTCGTTTTATCGGATTGAATACTTTTATGCATTTCAGAGCACTTGACATAAGTCTTGAATATGAATACTTGTGGTGATAGTGGGGTATTGCTACGTCTTGAGCTTGCGTTGGTTTTCCTCGAAGAGGAAGGGATGATGCAGCAGAGTAGCGTAAGTATTTCCCTCGGTCTTTGAGAACCAAGGTATCAATCCAGTAGGAGGCCACGCTCAAGTCCCTCATACCTGCACAAAACGATAGCTACTCGCAACCAACGCGATTAGGGGTTGTCAATCCCTTCACGGTCACTTACGAGAATGAGATCTGATAGATATAATATTTTTGGTATTTTTGGTATAAAGATGCAAAGTAAAAATTAAAGGAAAAGTAAAAAAGCAAAGCAAGATTAAAGTGATGGAGATTGATATGATGAGAATAGACCCGGGGCCATAGGTTTCACTAGTGGCTTCTCTCAAGAGCATAAGTATTCTACAGTGGGTGAACAAATTACTGTTGAGCAATTGACAGAATTGAGCATACTTATGAGAATATCTAAGCATGATCATGTATATAGGCATCACGTCCGTGACAAGTAGATCGAAACGATTCTGCATCTACTACTATTACTCCACTCATCGACCGCTATCCAGCATGCATCTAGAGTATTAAGTTAAAAACAGAGTAACACATTAAGCAAGATGACATGTTGTAGAGAGATAAATTCATGCAATATGAAATAAACCCCATCTTGTTATCCTCGATGGCAACGATACAATACGTGCCTTGCTGCCCCTTCTGTCACTGGGTAAGGACACCGCAAGATCGAACCCAAAGCTAAGCACTTCTCCCATGGAAAGAACTACCAATCTAGTTGGCCAAACCAAACGGATAATTCGAAGAGACTTGCAAAGATAACCAATCATACATAAAATAATTCAGAGAAGATTCAAATATTATTCATAGATAGACTTGATCATAAACCCACAATTCATCGGTCTCAACAAACACACCGCAAAAAGAAGATTACATCGAATAGATCTCCACAAGAGAGGGGGAGAACTTTGTATTGAGATTCAAAGAGAGAGAAGAAGCCATCTAGCTACTAACTATGGACCCGAAGGTCTGAGGTAAACTACTCACACTTCATCAGAGTGGCTAGGATGATGTAGAAGCCCTCCGTGATGACGACCCTCTTCCGGCAGAGCTCCGGAACAGGCCCGAAGATGGGATCTCGTGGATACAAAAAGTTGCAGCGGTGGAATTAGGTTTTTGGCTCCTGTTCTGATCGTTTGGGGGTACGTGTGTATATATAGGAGGAAGAAGCACGCCGAAGGAGCAACGAGGGGCCCACGAGGCAGGGGCGCGCCCTAGGGAGGGGGCGCCCCCCACCCTCGTGGCCGCCTCTTTTGTTCCTTTGAGCAGGGTCCAAGTCTCCTAGATCACGTTCGGTGAGAAAATCACGTTCCCAAAAGTTTATTCTGTTTGGACTCCGTTTGATATTCCGTTTCTTCGAAACACTGAAATAGGCAAAAAACAACAATTATGGGTTGGGCCTCCGGTTAATAGGTTAGTCCCAAAAATAATATAAAAGTGGAAAATAAAGCCCAATATAGTCCAAAACAGTAGATAATATAGCATGGAGCAATCAAAAATTATAGATACGTTGGAGACGTATCAGGCTTCCCCAAGCTTAATTCCTGCTCGTCCTTGAGTAGGTAAATGATAAAAAGAGAATTTTTGATGCGGAGTGCTACTTGGCATAATTTCAATGCAAATCTTCTTAATTGTGGTATGAATATTCAGATTAGAAAGATTCAAGACAAAAGTTTATATTGACATAAAAGTAATAATACTTCAAGCATACTAACAAAGCAATTATGTCTTCTCAAAATAACATGGCCAAAGAAAGTTATCATTACAAAATCATATAGTCTGGCTATGCTCCATCTTCACCACACAAAGTATTTAAATCATGCACAACCCCGATGACAAGCCAAGCAATTGTTTCATTCTCTAACTTTTTCAAAACTTTTTCAATCTTCACGCAATACATGAGCGTGAGCCATGGATATAGCACTATAGGTGGAATAGAATGGTGGTTGTGGAGAAGACAAAAAGGAGGGGAAGATAGTCTCACATCAACTAGGCGTATCAACGGGCTATGGAGATGCCCATCAATAGATATCAATGTGAGTGAGTAGGGACTGCCATGCAACGGATGCACTAGAGCTATAAATGTATGAAAGCTCAACAAAAGAAACTAGTGGGTGTGCATCCAATTTGCTTGCTCACGAAGACCTAGGGCAATTTTGAGGAAGCCCATCATTGGAATATACAAGCCAAGTTCTATAATGTAAAATTCCCACTAGTATATGAAAGTGACAACATATGAGACTCTCTATATGAAGAACATGGTGCTACTTTGAAGCACAATATATGAGACTCGCTATATCAAGGTGCTACTTTGAAGCACAAGTGTGGTAAAAGGATAGTAGCATTGCCCCTTTTTATTTATTTTCTTTTTTTGGGCCTTCTTTTTTTCTTTGGCCTTTCTCTCTTTTTTATTAGGACAATGCTCTATTGAATGATGATCATCACACTTTTATTTATTTACAACTCAATGATTACAACTCGATTCTAAAACAAAGTATGACTCTATATGGATGCCTCCGACGGTGTACCGGGATATGCAGTGAATCAAGAGTGACAAGTATGAAGAAATTATGAACGGTGGCTTTGCCACAAATACTATGTCAACTACATGATCATGCTAAGCAATATGACAATGATGAATGTGTCATGATGAACTAGATGGTGGAAAGTTGCATGGCAATATATCTCGGAATGGCTATGGAAATGCCATAATAGGTAGGTATGGTGGCTGTTTTGAGGAAGGTATATGGTAGGTGTATGATACCGGCGAAAGGTGTGCGGTATTAGAGAGGCTAGCAAAGGTGGAAGGGTGAGAGTGCGTATAATCCATGGACTCAACATTAGTCATAAAGAACTCATATACTTATTGCAAAAATCTAGAAGTTATCAAAGCAAAGTATTATGCGCATGCTCCTAGGGGGATAGATTGGTAGGAAAAGACCATCGCTCGTCCCCGACCGCCACTCATAAGGAAGACAATCAATAAATAAATCATGCTCCGACTTCATCACATAACGGTTCACCATACGTGCATGCTACGGGAATCACAAACCTTAACACAAGTATTCTTTAAATTCACAACTACTCAACTAGCATGACTTTAATATTATCACCTCCATATCTCAAAACAATTATCATGCTTCAATCTTTTCTTAGTATTCAACACACTCAATAGAAAGTTTCACAAATCTTGAATACCAAGCATATTATTATTAAGCAAATTACCATGCTATTAAGAGACTCTCAAAATAATTTAAGTGAAGCATGAGAGATCAGTAGTTTCTTTAAAACAAATCCACCACCGTGCTCTAAAAGATCTAAGTGAAGCACATAGAGCAAAATTATAACGCTCAAAAGATATAAGTGAAGCACATAGAGCAAAATTATCTAGCTCAAAAGATATAAGTGAAGCACATAGAGCAAAACTACTACGCTCAAAAGATATAAGTGAAGCACATAGAGTATTCTATCAAATTTTAGTTCATGTATGGCTCTCTCAAAAGGTGTGTACAGCAAGGATGATTTTGGCATACTAAGACACAAAGCACAAATAATACAAGACGCTTCAAGCAAAACACATATCATGTTGGTGAATAAAAATATAGCTCCAAGTAAATTACCAATGGAAGTGGACGAAAGAGGGGATGCCTTCCGGGGCATCCCTAAGCTTTGACTTCTTGGTGTCCTTGGATTATCTTGGGGGTGCCATGGGCATCCCCAAGCTTAGGCTCTTGCCACTCCTTGTTCCATGATCCATCAAAAGAGTTCACCCAAAACTTGAAAACTTCACAACACAAAACTCAAAATAGAAAACTCGTGAGCTCCGTTAGCGAAAGAAAACAAAAGAACACTTCAAGGTACTGTAATGAACTCATTCTTTATTTATATTGGTGTTAAACCTACTGTATTCCAACTTCTATATGGATTATAAACTATTTTACTAGCCATAGATTCATCAAAATAAGCAAACAACACACGAAAAACAGAATCTGTCAAAAACAGAACAGTCTGTAGTAATCTGTAGCTAGCGCAAGATCTGGAACTCCAAAAGTTCTAAAATAAATTTCTGGACGTGAGGAATTTATCTATTAATCATCTTCAAAAAGAATTAACTAAATATCACTCTTAAAATAAAAATGACAGCAGTTCTTGTGAGCGCTAAAGTTTCTGTTTTTTACAGCAAGTTCAACAAGACTTTCCCCAAGTCTTCCCAACGGTTCTACTTGGCACAAACACTAATTAAACACAAAAAACACAACCAAAACAGAGTCTAAATAATTTATTTATTACTAAGAAGGAGCAAAAATCAAGGAATAAAAATAAAATTGGGTTGCCTCCCAACAAGCGCTATCATTTAACGCCCCTAGCTAGGCATAAAAGCGAGGATAGATCTAGGTATTGCCATCTTTGGTAGGCAATCCATAAGTGGATCTCATGATAGTTTCATATGGTAATTTTATTTTCTTTCTAGGAAAGTCTTCCATGCCCTTTTTTAATGGAAATTGAAATCTAATATTCCCTTCCTTCATATCAATAATCGCACCAACCGTTCTAAGGAAAGGTCTAGCAAGAATAATAGGGCAAGAAAGATTGCAATCTATATCAAGAACAATGAAATCTATGGGAACATAATTCCTATTTGCAACAATAAGAACATCATTAATCCTTTCCATAGGTTTCTTAATAGTGGAATCCGCAAGATGCAAGTTTAGAGAGCAATCATCAAAATTACGGAAATGTAGCAAATCACACAAAGTCTTGGGAATAGTAGAGACACTAGCACCCAAATCACACAAAGCATAAAACTCATGATCTTTAATTTTAATTTTAATAGTTGGTTCCCACTCATCATAGAGTTTTCTAGGGATAGAAACTTTCAACTCAAGTTTTTCTTCATAAGATTGCATCAAGGCATCAACAATATGTTCGGTGAAGGCTTTATTTTGACTATAAGCATGTGGAGAATTTAGCACGGATTGCAACAAGGAAATACAATCAACTAAAGAGCAAATTTCATAATTAAATTCCTTGAAATCCAATATAGTGGGTTTAGCAACATCTAGATTTTTATTTCTTTCAATCCCACTTTCATCAATTTCATCATTAAGATCTAAATACTCCGAATTTTTAGAACGCCTTCTAGGTAAAGGAAGATCATATTCAGTTTCATGAAGATTCATATTGCAAAACAAAGATTTAATAGGAGACACATCAATAACTTTTAGATCTTCATCTTGATTTTCATAGGTATCCGGTTTAGCAGCCATCTTATTAACTAAGGTGGCTTGCATATCCGAAATTTCAACAATCATCTTTTCTAGACGAGCAATTTGGGATCTTATACCATCAAATTCTTTAGACATATCATCTAGCTCTTTATTCATATAACTCATAAAACTTTTTTGTTCCTTAAGCTCATTTCTAAAGAAATTATTATGCTCAAATTGCAAAACCATAAACTTCCTAACGTTGGTTTCGATCTCCTCTAACCTTTTGAGGTGGAGATCACCAAATCTCGGTTGAGCCATCGCGACAAACAAGCAATCTAACACATGAGCAAACAAAAAAGGCAAGAGGGCAAAAGAGGCAAATAGAGAGGGAGGATAGAGAGAGAGAGGGCGAATAAAACGGCAAGGGTGAATTGGGGGGAGAGGAAAACGAGAGTCAAATGGCAAATAATGTAATGCGAGAGATAGGGATTGTGATGAGTACTTGGTATGTTGACTTTTTGCATAGACTCCCCGGCAACGGCGCCAAAAATCCTTCTTGCTACGTCTTGAGCTTGCGTTGGTTTTCCCCGAAGAGGAAGGGATGATGCAGCAGAGTAGCGTAAGTATTTCCCTCAGTTTTTGAGAACCAAGGTATCAATCCAGCAGGAGGCCACGCTCAAGTCCCTCGTACCTGCACAAAACGATAGCTACTCGCAACCAACGCGATTAGGGGTTGTCAATCCCTTCACGGTCACTTACGAGAGTGAGATCTGATAGATATAATATTTTTGGTATTTTTGGTATAAAGATGCAAAGTAAAAAAGTAAAGGCAAAGTAAAAAAGCAAAGCAAGATTAAAGTGATGGAGATTGATATGATGAGAATAGACCCGGGGGCCATAGGTTTCACTAGTGGCTTCTCTCAAGAGCATAAGTATTCTACAGTGGGTGAACAAATTACTGTTGAGCAATTGACGGAATTGAGCATAGTTATGAGAATATCTATGCATGATCATGTATATAGGCATCACGTCCGTGACAAGTAGATCGAAACAATTCTGCATCTACTACTATTACTCCACTCATCGACCGCTATCCAGCATGCATCTAGAGTATTAAGTTAAAAACAGAGTAACGCCTTAAGCAAGATGACATGATGTAGAGAGATAAATTCATGCAATATGAAATAAACCCCATCTTGTTATCCTCGATGGCAATGATACAATACGTGCCTTGCTGCCCCTTCTGTCACTGGGTAACGACACCGCAAGATCGAACCCAAAGCTAAGCACTTCTCCCATGGCAAGAACTACCAATCTAGTTGGCCAAACCAAACGGATAATTCGAAGAGACTTGCAAAGATAACCAATCATCCATAAAAGAATTCGGAGAAGATTCAAATATTATTCATAGATATACTTGATCATAAACCCACAATTCATCAGTCTCAACAAACACACCGCAAAAATAAGATTACATCGAATAGATCTCCACAAGAGAGGGGGAGAACTTTGTATTGAGATTCAAAGAGAGAGAAGAAGCCATCTAGCTACTAACTATGGACCCGAAGGTCTGAGGTAAACTACTCACACTTCATCGGAGAGGCTAGGATGATGTAGAAGCCCTCCGTGATGACGGCCCTCTTCCAGCGGAGCTCCGGAACAGGCCCCAATATGGGATCTCGTGGATACAGAAAGTTGCGGCGGTGGAATTAGGTTTTTGGCTCCTATTATGATCGTTTGGGTATGCGTGTATATATAGGAGGAAGAAGTACGCCGGAGGAGCAATGAGGGGCCCACGAGGCAGGGGGCGCGCCCTAGGGGGGCGAACCCCCCACCCTCGTGACCATCTCTTTTGTTCCTTGGAGCAGGGTCCAAGTCTCTTGGATCATGTTCGGTGAGAAAATCATGTTCCCGAAAGTTTATTCCATTTGGACTCCGTTTGATATTCTGTTTCTTCGAAACACTGAAATAGGCAAAAAAACAGCAATTCTGGGCTGGGCCTCCGGTTAATAGGTTAGTCCCAAAAATAATATAAAAGTGGAAAATAAAGCCTAATATAGTCCAAAATAGTAGATAATATAGCATGGAGCAATCAAAAATTATAGATACGTTGGAGACGTATCAGGTATCATATTGATTCACTTGATATATGTTTTGGCACTCAACTCGCGAATTCCCGAGGTGACATTGGGGTAATCTACGCATAGGGGTTGATGCATGTTCTTGTCTTTGTTTCTCCGATAGAAATATTGGGGCACTCTTTGAGGTTCTTTGTATTGGATTGAGTACTATGAATCTAAAATTATTTGGTGTTATTTTAGTACAAACTCTTGGATAGATCGATCGGAAATAATAGCTTTGGGGTGGTTTTGTGCCCTACAAATAATTTCTTCTTATGTTCTCTGCTAGATAAGAACTTTGGAGTGGTTCTTCGTTGGATGTTGAGGGATGGTTATGTGATCCAATTATATTAGCATTGTTGAGAGATTGCACTAGCGAAAGTACGGACCCTAGACCTCATTTTCAAGCATTGCAATACCGTTTGTGCTCCGTTTTATCAAATGCTACCTTGCTGTTTTTTATTGTTCTTATTACAAAAATCAATATCTACTATCCGTATTGCACTTGTATTAACATCTCTTCGCCGAACTAGTGCACCTATAAAAATTACCATTGTATTTGGTGTGTTGGGGACACAAGAGACTCTTTGTTATTTGGTTGCAGGGTTGCTTGAGAGAGACTATCTTCATCCTACACCTCCCACAGATTGATAAACCTTAGGTCATCCACTTGAGGGAAAATTGCTATTGTCCTACAAAACTTTGCACTTGGAGGCCCAACACGGGTCTAGAAGAATAAATGTGCGTAGTAGACATCACCGTATCACATACCTCCTTATTTTCATGATTCTGGAGTGTTTCGAAAGGACTCGTTTATGTGTTCTTCCGGTGTCAAAGTTTGGATAATATTACTTTCAACATTAATGGGCGTACCTAAGATATAGTGCTTTATTCGTTGCCCATTAACAACCTTCGGGTTAGTACCTTCGGAGTTATTTATTTTGATGGCTCCAGACCAGTAAACCTCCTCAATAACATAGGGGCCTTCCTATTTTGAGAGGAGTTTTCCTACAAAGAATCTGAAATGAGAGTTGTACAAAAGAACACATTCTTCGACTTTAAACTCACACTTTTGGATTCTTTTGTCATGCCATCTTTTTACTTTTTCTTTGAATAATTTTGCATTTTCATAAGCTTGGGTTCTCCATTCATCTAAAGAGTTGATAACAAATAACCTCTTTTCACCAGCAAGTTTGAAATCATAATTGAGCTCTTTGACGGCCCAATATGCTTTATGTTCTAACTCAAGAGGCAAATGACAAGCTTTTCCATAAACTATTTTATATGGAGACATACCCATAGGATTTTTATACGCTGTTCTATAAGCCCAAAGTGCATCATCTAATTTCTTAGACAAATTCTTCCTGGACCTATTAACAGTCTTTTGCAAAATTAATTTTATTTCTCTGTTGCCAAGTTCAACTTGAGCACTAGACTGAGGATGATAGGGTGATGGAATTCCATGGTTAACATCATACTTGGCAAGCATTTTACAGAAAGCGCCATGAATAAAGTATGAACCACCATCAGTCATTAAATATCTAGGGACTCCAAACCTTGGGAAAATAACTTCCTTAAGCATTTTGATAGAGGTGTTGTGATCAGCACTACTGGTTGGAATAGCTTCTACCCATTTAGTATCAGAATCAACAGCAACCAAATATCTGTATACCCATTAGAGGAAGGAAAAGGTCCCATGTAATCAAATCCCCAAACATCAAATGGTTCAACAACAAGTGAATAATTAATTCATAGGCATTTCTTGAGGCTTACCAATATTACCTAATCTTTGGCATTCATCACAAGATAAGACGAACTTACGGGCATCCTTGAAGAGAGTAGGCCAATAAAATCTAGATTGCAATACCTTGTGAGGAGTTCTATCTACAACATGATGTCGTCCATCAGCTTCGGAGTGACATTTTCGTAGGATTTGTCCCTGTTCATGCTCAGGTACACAACGTCTAATAATACCAACTACTCCTTCTTTGAATATATGGTCGCTCAACAAGAGGTATTAGATGGATAACCGAGATAGCATCTAGATGGATGACACTACGCTAATAAAATGTGACAAATGCAATAGGGTTAGTGATGAGATTATTTGAAGAGAAGATGGAAATGATTTGAGTATATTCCACCAATAAATAGTTCTCTATGTGTAAAAATGTGGCCAACAATAAAATATTAGGAAAATCACAATACAGTACTTTATCTTTGGTATTTAAATTTCCATCCCTAATGGAACATACAAGGGATAAACGGATGAAGGCGAACGAGGAACGTAATTTATTCGGCAATGGAGAACAGAATAGAGACACAACTAGAGGATTGCATTATTTTAAGAAAATGATTTAAGTAGATGTAATTTATACATGTCATCAACGTATACTCTTGGTGGAAAATTTTAAAGAAATTAAGTGAGAGTAGATAGACACCAAGGGAAAAACATTACAAGACGGGTTGGGGTCCTCAATGCCATTGATTTTTTGTTCTCACATGCCAAAATATTGTTTGAAAACATTAAATACTTAATCCATCCAAGTCTAAGTCCTATATTTGAGGACATATTATTGGCTACACTATTATTTTTTTGAGATATGTCGAAGGCAACTTAGTGAGTCAAATAATAGTTGAGAACAAGATAAACAAGAGTAAATATCTAGCCGCGCAAATGCCTGGGTCACTCCACTAGTTCTTGTAACAAGAGAACCCATCGAATAAGTCTAGGTTTAGCATCTTTCTTTTTCATAAGATATTTAATATCAACATGGTCTGTGTGAACAGTTACTTTTGAATCAACAATATAAGGTCTAAATTTATCACAAGCAAACACAACTACTAAGAATTCCTTTTCAGTAGTAGTATAATTTCTTTGAGCATTGTCTAGAGTTTTACTAGCATAATGAATAACATTCAATTTCTTATCAACTATTTTCCTAGAACGACACCAACATGATAATCACTAGTATCACACATAATTTTAAAAGACAAGTTCCAATTAGGTGGTTGAACAATAGGTGCAGAAATTAAGGCTTTCTTGAGTGTTTCAAAGGCTTCTGAACAATCATCATAAAAAACAAAAGGAATATCCTTTTGCAAAAGATTCGTAAGAGGCCTAGAAATTTTAGAAAAATCTTTGATAAATCTCCTATAGAAATCAGCATGACCTAAGAAACTACAAATACATTTTATATCTTTAGGATATGACATTTTCTCAATTGCATCAACCTTAGCTTGGTCCACTTCAATACCTCTTTCAGAAATTTTATGACCCAAGACAATGCCTTCATTAAATATAAAGTGGCACTTCTCCCAATTCAAGACAATATTTGTTTGTTCACATCTCTACAAAACTTGCTCAAGATTTCTTCAACAATCATCAAAAGACTTCCCATAAACAGAAAAGTCATCCATGAAAACCACAACAATCTTTTCACAAAAGTCAGAGAATATAGCAGTCATACATCTTTGAAAGGTAGCAGGTGCATTACATAAACCAAAAGGCATACGTCTATAAGCATAGGTTCCAAAGGGACAAGTAAAAGTGGTCTTTTCTTGATCAGGTTGAGAAACATGTATTTGTGAAAAACAGATTATCCATCAAGGAAGCAAAAGTGTGTGTGCTTAGATAATCTTTCAAGCATTTGATCAATAAAAGGAAGAGAGTAATGATCTTTTCTAGTTGCTTTGTTTAATTTTTTAAAACCAATTACCATTCTATAGCCTGTAACAGTTCTTTGTGGAATAAGTTTATTCTTGTCATTAGGAACAACAGTTATACCTCCTTTCTTAGGGACACCATGAACAGAACTTACCCATCTACTATCATTTATTGGATAGATTATACCTACTTCCAGAAGCTTTAAGATTTTCGTTCTTACCACTTCCTTCATTTTTGGATTTAACCGACGTTGGTGATCAACAACGGGTTTAGCCTCAGGTTCCATATTAATTTTGTGCTGACATAGAGTGGGACTAAAGCCCTTTAAATCATTAAGAGTATATCCAATAGCAGCTCGGTGCTTCCTTAGAACTTTCAATAATATTTCTTCATGTTCTGAAAGGTTAGCACTGATAATAAATCGATATATCTTTTTTCATCAAGATAAGCATATTTCAAAGTGTCTGGCAATTGTTTTAATTCAAACATAGGATCACCTTTAGGTGGAGGAGGACCTCCTAGAGTTTCAATATGCAAGTTGTGTTTAAGTAGAGGACGTTGTTCAAAGAAAATCTTATCTATTTCATTTCTTTCATGCATATGTTAATCATTTTCATGGTCTAGCAAGTATTGTTCTAAAGGATCAGTAGGTGGTATAGCAATAGAATCAAGACCAATTAATTCATCCTTACTAGGCAATTCTTTTTCATGAAGCTTGCTACTAAACTTGGAAAAATTAAACTCATGAGACTCATCACCAAAACTAACACCGACAGTTTGTTTCTTGCAATCTATCTTAGCATTGACGGTGTTCAAGAAAGGTCTACCAAAGATAATGGGACAAAAGTCATCTTATGGGGAACCAAGAATAAGAAAATCAGTAGGGTATTTTATTTTCTAACACAAGACTTCAACATCTCTAACAATCCCAACTAGTGATATAGTGTCTCTATTAGCAAGTTTAATAGTAACATATATGTTTTCTATCTCTGCGGGTGCTATGTCTTTCATAATTTGTTGATATAAGGTGTAAGGAATAGCACTCACAGTTGCACCTGTGTCACATAAACCATGATAATAGTGATCTCCTATTTTAACTGAGATGACAGGTGATACGTCCATTTTGCATCATGCTTTTATATCAATATTTATTCCATTATGTGCTGTTATTACACATTATGTCACAATACTTATGCATATTCTCTCTTATTTTATAAGGTTTACATGAAGAGGGAGAATGCCGGCAGCTGGAATTCTAGGCTGCAAAAGAAGCAAATATTAGAGACCTATTCTGCATTACTCCAAAAGTCCAGAAACTTCACGGGAGCATGTTTCAGAATATATAAAAAATATTGGGCGAAGAAAGAACCAGAGGGGGGGCACCCACCATCCACGAGGGTGGGGGTGCGCCCTACCACCCTAGGCGCGCCCCCCTGCCTCGTGGGCCCCCTAGCAGGCCTCCGGTGCCCATTTTATGCTATATGAAGTCTTTTACCCTGAAAAAAATCATAAGCTACCTCACGGGATGAAACTCCGCCGCCACGAGGCGGAACCTTGGCGGAACTAATCTAGGGCTCCGGCAGAGCTGTTCTGCCGGGGAAACTCCCCTCCGGGAGGGGGAAATCATCACCATTGTCATCACCATCGACCCTCTCATCGGGAGGGGGTCAATCTCCATCAACATCTTCACCAGCACCATCTCATCTCAAACCCTAGTTCATCTCTTGTATCCAATCTTTGTCCCAAAGCCTCAGATTGGTACCTGTGGGTTGCTAGTAGTGTTGATTACTCCTTGTAGTTGATGCTAGTTGGTTTATTCGGTGGAAGATCACATGTTCAGATCCTTTATGCATATTTATACCCCTCTGATTATGAACATGAATATGATTTTTGAGTAGGTGCGTTTGTTCCTGAGGACATGGGAGAAGTCTTGCTATAAGTAGTCATGTGAATTTGGTATTCGTTCGATATTTTGATGAGATGTATGTTGTCTTTCCTCTGGTGGTGTCATGTGAACGTCGACTACATGAAACTTCACCATTGTTTGGGCCTAGGGGAAGGCATTGGGAACTAATAAGTAGATGATAGGTTGCTAGAGTGACAGAAGCTTAAACCCTAGTTTATGTGTTGCTTCGTAAGGGGATGATTTGGATCCATACGTTTCATGCTATGGTTAGGTCTACCTTAATACTTCTTTTGTAGTTGCGGATGCTTGCAAGAGGGGTTAATCATAAGTGGGATGCTTTTCCAAGGAAGGGCAGGACCCAAGCATCGGTCCACCCACATATCAAATTATCGAAGTACCGAACGTGAATCATATGAGTGTGATGAAAACTAGCTTGACGATAATTCCCATGTGTCCTCGGGAGCATTTTCCTTTATATAAGATTTTGTCCAGGCTTGTCCTTTCCTACAAAAAGGATTGTGCCATCTTTCTGCACCTTATTTACTTTTACTATTTGTTACCCATTACAAATTACCTTATCACAAAACTACCTATTACCGATAATTTCAGTGCTTGCAGAGAATACCTTAATGAAAACTGCTTATCATTTACTTCTGCTCCTCATTGGGTTCAACACTCTTACTTATCGAAAGGACTATGATAGATCCCCTGTACTTGTGGGTCATCAAGACGCTTTTCTGGCGCCATTGCCGGGGAGTGAAGCGCCTTTGGTGAGTGGAATTTGGTAGGTAAAAATTTATATAGTGTGCTGAAATTTACTATCACCTGTTACTATGGAACATAATCCTTTGAGGGGCTTGTTCGGGGTATCTTCACCCCGACCAGTAGAGCAAAGAGTTACTCCTCAACCTACTGAACCTACTGAAAATGTTTACTTTGAAATTCCTTCGGGTATGATAGAGAAACTGCCATCTAATCCTTTTATAGGAGATGGAACACTGCATCCTGATTTGCACCTAATCCATGTGGATGAAGTTTGTGGATTATTTAAGCTTGCAAGTATGCCCGAGGATGTTATCAAGAAGAAGGTAGTCCCTTTATCTTTGAAGGGAAAGGCATTGACATGGTTTAGACTATGTGATGATATGGGATCATGGAACTACAACCGATTGAAATTGGAATTTCATTAGAAGTTTTATCCTATGCATCTTGTTCATCGTGATCGTAATTATATATATAATTTTTGGCCACACGAAGGAGAAAGCATCGCTCAAGCTTGGGGGAGGCTTAAGTCAATGTTATATTCATGCCCCAATCATGATCTCTCAAGAGAAATTATTATTCAAAAATTTTATGCTCGGCTTTATCTCAATAATCGCTCCATGCTCGATACTTCTTGTACTGGCTCTTTTATGATGAAGACTATTGAATTCAAATGGGATTTATTGGAAAGAACTAAACACAACTCTGAAGATTGGGATCTCGACGAAGGAAAGGAGTCAGGTATAACACCTAAGTTTGATTGTGTTAAATCTTTTATGGATACCAATGCTTTCCGTGAATTTAGCACTAAATATGGACTTGACTCTGAGATAGTAGCTTCTTTCTGTGATTCCTTTTCTACTCATGTTGATTCTCCCTAAGGAGAAGTGGTTTAAATATAATCCTTCAATTGAAGTAAAAGTAGTTGCACCTATTAAAGTTGAAGAAAAGACCATCCCTTATAATGTTGATCCTGTTGTTCCTACCGCTTATATTGAGAAACCACCTTTCCCTGTTAGAATAAAGGATCATGCTAAAGCTTCAACTGTGGTTCGTAAGAGTAATACTAGAACATCTACACCCTCTGAGCAAATTAAAGTTGAACCTAGTATTGACATGGTTAAAGATCTCTTGGTCGATAATATTGATGGGCATATTACTACTTTTTTGATGAGGAAGTCTGATGCTCAGAGCATTGCTAGGAAGTAGCGCGAGGCACGCTAAACTACCAAACATGGATCTGGGCGGAAGCATACGACCCGTCTTTCGAGGTAATATTGTGTTGTTATTGCGTGTCCGTCGGATCTTTACTACGAAAGATCAATTTCTTATCTATGGGCTTCGGACCGGGTGACCATGGTCGGCTAGATGCAAAGTGCCTATACCCTCTTCTTTTGTCTTTCGCTTATACAAGTGAAGGAGATACATTGTCGCCACATAACAGCTCATTTAACAACTTCCGCTGCACGAGTAAGATAAGAGCGTTCTGGAATAGTAGTTTTACATGATGAGAGAACGTCAGCAAGTTAAGAGGAGCCAAGCGTATGTTCCACTGTTCAGTTGGCCAGGTCGTGTGGGGTAGTGGGTTAGATTCGATGCGCTTGTACCAGTCTTTGATTCGTGTAAGGGGGAATGTTGACTATAATGTAGCTATTCTTGGTTGAGGCTGTTCTTATCGTGTGCTGGGTTTTCTTTCGGCACAAAGATAATTTTGATCCATTAATTTGGCCTCAAGACGGACCGAGAGGTTATTGGGGCCGGGTGCGTTCGCTAGATTGCAAAAATGATTTTTGTTATCCTAATGCGAGGGTTTTGTGTGGCATTCGACTGTCTGCTGAGATGAGTTGTGAGAGTTCAGTCTAAACTTCGATAATATAAGCCAAAGTCATGGAAGAAAGTTGAGATGTCTCCGTAGAATCCGGAGAGGATTAGGTCTTCTCCGTCTTAAGTTGATTGTTCCTCTTGGCGCAATACGAACGTATAAATTGAGTACTCTAGAATCAATGTTGCCTTAGGACCAACTCTGTCCATTGGGGAACAACTAAATATCTATTTTATCGACCATTAAAGGAAAGTGAGAATGGTATGAGTGTAATATCTTTCTTTAAACAACGGGACCTATTCTGATAACACAACTTGCCATTGTTGAAATCTTAGGGATCCTCCCTCCACTAAGGTGGATCCCCAGGTTTGATCTTAAATCTTACCTGATACTCTTAAATATGATCTTGATGAAAAGAAGATATATCCGTGTTATGTAGTAGTGCACAGAGCTTTCAGTAGCGAGAAGAGGAAGAAAGAATTATTGATATAACTCTCTGAGAAAGCACCGTGCTGCTATTGGAATATACTCTTGGATGATCTTAAGGGACATTAGTCGCTCACTGGCTATACATGCCATGCACATGAAATGTTACATATGATTGGAGAATAGCATTGCGAGAGAGATGGCATATCTGGGGTGTGAATGTGCCACACCAAACGACGGTTAAACCCCTAATGATGAAAATCATAGTGGTGTAAGAGTGGAGAAGTAAGGAGAATCATGAAACTGTGAGACGCACACAGCAAGAGAGAGAGTCCCTGAGATTTACTTAGAGGAGCTCAGACGTACGGCCAACACACGCCAGATTTGGTAATGCATCAATTGTCCTCTGTTGGCATGGTTGCCCTAGAGATATGTGTGGGTATTCCTCCAAATAAGCTCTATTGCGATTGCAACGTAATGATTAACATATGACATGATAGGCCTATGAAAGGGGGATAAAGACGGTGGTGTAGCCAGTTAATGAGGGGCACCGAGAATGTGCGGGGTTGGCATATCACCACTCAATTGTGCGGCCGCCTGGCTGTTCTCGCGGGCCAGGGCGTGTTCGCTCCCGATAGGGTCGGGTCTTTGGTCCACTGCCGGTGGCGCCTCTCCGCGGCAAGACCGCCTCTTTCCTGCTGCGATCATAAATTTCGCACAAAGCTTATCCCATAAACCTTTCTCAGTTAAACTGTAGAGGAGAAGGGTCCGGCTCGGCCCCTGGCACTGAATGTCTCTGAATAGCGCGTCAGCGGACAAGAGCTCCGAGAGGTGCTATGAGCTGCCGCCACTCTTGCAACCTTCTGGAGTGCTTCCGGCGAGGGATGTTAATCTATTCCTTCGCGTTGGCCATGCGTGACAATCATCACGTACTCCCCCATACTACAGCGTTTATGATGTGGGTAGGGTAGGCTGCACGTACCGCTTCTGCGGGCGAGGTCTGCTACCACAGCTTTGTAGCTTAATGGGGGGGTTAGAGTCTCCTCGAGTTCGGTTCGCGTCGTTAATGCACGACAACTGTCCTGGAGTGCATTGCATTTTGACTTCATGCACTACTTTAGCACAGCAGTACTGGCTCGTCAGAGAGTGGCTGGCTTGTCTCCGCCTATTACCTCGGTGTGCACTCCAGCAGCACAAGGTCCCGTGAGATCGCTTTAATGTCCGGATTCGATATGAGCGCGTATGGCTTCAAGAAGTCTATTGGTGGCACGAGCCAGCTCTCTGCTATATGAACTAAATGCTTCGTCGCGTGAAGTAGTGGGATCACAATTTGATCTCCACTTGACTAGTCACTTTTGGCACTCAAAACCTCCGTGGGATCCCGGGGGATCATTGGGGCCGTAAGTCCTAGCGGCACATCGACTGGCCTTATGTCGGAGCGCTCTTGCTTCCTGTTTTGCTGCGATAGAGAAGCTTTGTGCTACTCTTGTGCGAGGTTCTTCCTGGGGAAGGAGCTGAGGTTATTTGATAAATCACTCGAAACATAGATTTTGGTGTTTCCGTTTTAGGAGAGTAAAACTCTTGGATAGAATGGATTCGAAAGGAATCACGTGTTGAGTGGTTAATCTTCGGTTGCCCAGAGCAAATAATTCACTTTTTTCATTGCTAGAATTAGGAACTATTTGATGAATATCCTCGTTGGAACGATGACGGATGGTTATTAGCTAGCACTAATAAATGGCTACTCCTTGTGAAGATCAGTAACATCCCAAATTTCAATTTGGAATGTTATACACTAGATCATCATGCATATCATATTTTCTTGCATTTTGGTTGATCCTAGAAATTTCACGCAACTCAAGGACCCTCGGAGAGAGTTGGAGATTTCGTTATTTTCATATTTGAGAGTTTTCTCAAATTTTGAAAAGAGGATCATTTGATTTATTTATTTCATCTTCAATTATTTTTCCAATATCAAAATATGAGAGAGGGAATAATATGACTTTCCCAAATTAGGAAAAATGAAGATCTAATGAATAAATCAAATTTTGGTTTTTGCCGGAGTTGTTTGCTTTTTCTTTGGATAGGGAAAAATGCGCGTTTTCAAAAATTGCATTTTAGGCCCGGAGAAAAGTTCATTTTGTTCGACTCATTTTTAGGAGTCGGGGAAAATTTACTTTAGATTTTTCGGAGTTCGTTTAGTTTTTTCTTTTGTTTTTCTGCGCGCGTAACCGTTAAAAAAAACTCCCCGCAGGCCAGCCAGGCCCAGCCCCGCCCCCCAGCCCTGCACGCCGTGCGCCAGCCAGGCGCCAGCCAGGCCGCCGCCTCGCCTCTTAGCCGAGTCCTAGTAGGACTCTAGGCTAGCCCCCTTTCCTTGTTTCGTTTTCCTTTTTCCTTCTCTTTTCTTGCCCCCTACCCCAAGTAACCCTCCCCTCACCTATATAAATACCCCCACACCCCCCTCTCCTCACACCAAAACCCAAGCCCCTCTCTCCTCCCAAGCCGCGCCCCACCCCGCGCCCCTCACCCGCCGCGCGCCCCTAGCGCCCCCTTAGCCGCCGCCGCCCGGAGCCCGCCTCCTGAGGTAGCCGCGCCTCTTTTCTCCCGGTCCGGTTTTTCCTAAAAGAACCGTTCCGTTTTCTCTGTTTTTCTTTTCGTTTTCTTCCGGTTTTTGTTTCGGTTTTCTTCCGAAACCCTAGATCGGTTTTCCGTTTCTTTTCGGTTTCTTTTCCGAAAACCCTAGATCGGTTTTCGTTCTTCTTTCGGACCGTTCGTCTCAACGAACGTGATCACAATTTTTCCCGGTTAACGACGCCCGTTCGTTTAACCGTTTCTTCTTTCGTCGGATTTATTCCGCGATTCTCCGATCGATCTCAGATCCGATCTTCGTTCTAGTCTTTCTTCTCGCTCGTTTATCGGAATCAGGTGATTCAAGCGCCTGGAGTTTCGTTTCGAAACCGCCGTTCCGTCTAATCAACTTAAACAAGTTTTTGCCCCGGTAAAATTTGACTATTTCAACTTGCTAGAACCGAGTTGTTTTCTTCCGCCGTTTGTTTTCCGTTTCTTTGTTCGGTTCGTTCTTTCTTTGCAACCGGAGTTCTTAAGTTGAACTTTCTGGTTCGTTCTCTTGTTCGAGTTTTACCTGTGCATTAGATGAGTACTTATTGTGTGCTTGTTGTTTGTCTGCGATAGATCACCCGGATTGCGCCGCTTGTTTCTTCGAAACCCTAGGTCTCGCGGATCATCAGCAAGGCAAGTAACACTTTGATCATACCTTTTCTACAACCCATGTTTTATTGCATTAGATCAATCCTCACACATTGCATGATTAGGATCTAATTAAACTGTGGGATGGGAAGTAGATGAGGTAGTACCTATTACCTGTATTATTATGAAACCTTTGGGAGTTACTTCTACGTTTGCTTATTATGCCATGCTATGCTAGTAGACGTGGATTGGGTGAGTGATATCCATGACAGATGTGAGTATTGTTAATTAATGGTTTATCTAAGGTGGCAACTTAAACACACATCTGGGTGGATTGAGGCACCTGAGTCTATCAGGACTTGCCTGTTTTATTGGACCGCCACCCAGGCTCAAAGGGATCATAAGATATTCATGCTAGAAACTTCCGTGTGCAGCCACATGCTACTATGGGCTCTGGCATAGTTGACTAAGTTGTGCGAACTCTTACGGGGTGGACTAGCAGATGTAGGGGTTGTAGGTGGTACGGTCTACCCCACATGTAAGGTGCTAGCGCTTCTGAAAGACTATGTCTCGGTCATCCGTTTCTCAAACACCATGTAGTGCGAAAACCAAACGGAGGCGATCGAGTCATGTGGGGAAAAGTGCGCAAACCTCTGCAGTGTGTACAAACTAATCATGATTAGCCGTGTCCCCGGTTATGGACAACTTGAGTATCTAGTACTTGAATATCATGTGAATCTCAACATGTTACTTCTAATTAATGTTGTTGGGTTTTAATTGTTCACTTAATTGGGATTGAGAATGCTGTCAACCATTCTCAATGTTTCACAACCACCATGATAGTTAAATAAATGTATTCCTTTGCAGTAGGGAAAAATTGGCTTTACGCAAAACTGTAACCATAGAGCTTTCCACCAGCCATATATGCATATAGTATAGCTATTTCATTCCATTACTCTCTATGTGTTACTTTGCCAGCATATTCCATGTGATGACCCGTTTTCGGGCTGCAACTTTCATGTTGCAGACTTTTTAGACGACGAGTAAGGTGTTTTTAGGTCGTGGTTCTATACTCAGTGATGCCGTTGGAGTTGATGGACCCATTTATCTTCCGAGTCTTCCGCTGTTATCGACACTAGATGGCCTTAAGCCATATTATTGTAATAAGTTCTCTTTTGAGACAACGATGTAATAAGTGTGTGATTGCCACTCTGCTATAAATCCTTCGATGTACTGTGTGGTGTCAGCATTACTGATCCAGGGATGACACCGGAGCACAGAGCACTTGATCCATTCGGGTCGGGTCGCGACAGAGATGGTATCAGAGCACACGCTGACTGTAGGACACGACCACTAAGTTAAAGCCATAGATCACCATTCTCTTCTCATTTTCTAACTCCTCATCTTTTCTACTCTTTTAGGATGACGAACGCGAAGATTAAGTACGCTCAACCGGATGAAGGCACACCTTTTGGATTTCACTTGAAGGAAGTCACCAAGTACCTGAACATTGGATTACCAAGCTTCACGGGAACCTTCAACGCCACTCTGCCTGAAGAGGAGCGCTGGAAGATTCAAGCTCACGTTCCGGGAAGGACATTCGCGCCAATCACGAAGCCTATAGATAGTGTTTTCAATGCACCAACCTGGAGTCTGGGAAGGAGCATGGCAGCTCATATCACCATAGGACGCATTGGAGAAGTTTACCAAGAAGACCTTAAGGACACTATCTACTAGATTTGCGGACGCCAGATGAACAATGGGAGTTAGTCAGCACCAAGAAGGATAAATCCATTGCATCTTTCATCCAGGAGTTAAACCAGCACATTCGACGCCACGAGAACCAGATGTGCAATGATATGATAGAGTTGAAGAATGTGAAGGCAAGGATCATCGAGCTAGAAGGAGAACTGAAGTCTACACGCAAGGACTACATGGACGAGATCGTAGCTCTAGCGAGGCACAATGGTGATCTTAAGCAGGAGATTGAAGAACTCAAGAGGAAGTTAGCATCCAGGAAGGAAGACAAGTACGTCGCATTTCCGGACAACTACATCATCATCGACGACACCGATTCGGATCCCAGTGAACCCGACTTTGAAGACAAAGCTGGAGCAGATATCATGGAGTCTTCCATCGGTTCAAATTTCTAGATGACCACCAAATAGTAGTAGTATTCCCCCATGTAAACATTATAGTCGAGCACTTTTGCGATAGTTTTAGACCGATTATAAGCCCTTGTTTGATTGAATGAAGTGATTTTGTGTGCATTTGCTCATGTGCATTGGGGTAGTGTTTTCCCTTTAGACCTCACTCTATTCTCAGTTCTCGTCTTTTCTAAACCCTCAGATGCCTCCAAGACGTGACAATGGATTTCCACCGGAGCTCACTCAGTTGATCCAGCAGCAGAATCAATTGATGCAGATGTTAGTCCAGAACCAACACAAAAACAACAACCCACCACCACCATCACCTGTTGACCACTTAGCCCGTTTCCTTAGGCTGAATCCGCCGGTGTTTTCCAGTAGCACCGAGCCAATAGTAGCAGATGATTGGCTCCGCAAGATAGGAAGGGAGTTGACCACTGCCGGATGCACGGATGGTGAGAAAGTGAAGTTTGCCGCTCACCAGCTGGACGGACCCGCGGCAGCATGGTGGGAGAATTTCACAGCCACTTACCCAGTTGACACTGTCACATGGGATCAGTTTTAGCAAGCTTTCTGCACTGCCCATGTTTCAGCAGGAGCTATGGCCCTGAAGAAGCGTGAGTTTCGCAACTTACGCCAAGGAGGAAGGACAGTTGGCCAGTACGTTGACGATTTCAGCAAGTTAGCACGTTATGCCCCAGATGACGTTGCTACGGATGCAGCTAAGCAGGAGAAGTTTCTGGAAGGACTGAATGATGAACTAAGCATGAAGTTGATGGTAGCGAGTTTCAACAACTACCAGGAGTTGGTAGATCGTGCCATCATGATTGAAGGGAAGCAACAGCAGATTGAGAACCGTAAGAGGAAGTATGGACAAGGGAAGTATAACTCTGGAGCCCAGCAGAAGCCCCGTTTTACCCCTAAACCGGGATTTCAGTTTCAGCATACCCATGGAGGAGGTAGCTCGCACAACCATAATGGCCACAAGAATGGTAATGGGAATGGAGGAAGCAACGGCCAGAACCGTACCACCCCATCGACCCCAACCAAGAGAGATCTGATTCAAGTCACTTGTTTCAAGTGTTCCAAGACCGGACATTATGCCAATGAATGTCCCGAAGGCCAGAATGGAAATGGCAATGGAAGCTCTGGGAAGAAGCCGAACCCTTTCAATAGGGGACAGGTGAACCACATTAATGTGGAGGAGGTTGAAGATCAGCCCGATTCAGTAATCGGTAAGTTTTTGGTTAAGTCATTTACCGCACTCGTTCTTTTCGATACTGGTGCATCGCATTCATACATATCAAGGGGATTTGTGGATAAATATAACCTGCCAACCCAAGCCCTTAGGTCACCCATGTTAGTAAGCTCACCAGGAGCGGAGTTTATGGCTAGACGATTGTGTGATCGGTTACCATTAAGGATTGGAAACTATGTGTTTCCCTCAGACCTAATAGTATTGGAATCTCAAGGATTGGATGTGATATTAGGCATGGATTGGTTGTCGATGTATGGAGGAAACATTGATTGCGCTAGTAAGTCAATTTTACTTACCACACCAGAAGGAAGAAGGATCAAGTATGTATCCCGGCATGTGCCAAACAGGACACAAGTAAACTGCCTAACAGGAGTTGTGCAAGAGGAAGTACCAGTGGTAAAGGATTTTCCTGATGTATTTCCTGAGGAATTACCAGGCATGCTACCGGATAGAGACATTGAGTTTTTGATTGAGTTACTGCCAGGTACAGGCCCAATATCGAAGCGACCGTACCGGATGCCAGCAAAGGATTTGGTGGAAATTAAGAATCAGATTAAGGAGTTATTGGATAAAGGTTACATTCGCCCAAGTTCTTCGCCTTGGGGATCACCCGTACTTCTAGTGGAAAAGAAGGATGGATCATTAAGGATGGTTGTAGAATCATCGAGGATTGAATGAAGTAACCATCAAGAATAAGTACCCACTGCCAATGATCAACGATCTGTTTGATCGGTTGCAAGGAGCTAAAGTGTTTTCCAAGATCGATTTGCGACCAGGGTACCATCAGTTGAAGATTCGAGAGCAGGACATACCTAAGACAGCATTCACCACGAGATATGGACTGTATGAGTATACCGTTATGTCATTTGGATTGACTAACGCACCTGCCTATTTTATGAACCTGATGAACAAAGTGTTTATGGAGTTTTTGGATAAGTTCGTCATAGTGTTCATTGATGACATTTTGGTTTATTCAAAGAATGAAGAGGAGCATAAGGAACATTTGCGTTTGGTTTTGGAGAAACTAAGGGAACATCAGTTATACGCCAAATTCAGCAAATGTGAGTTTTGGTTGAAGGAAGTTGGATTCCTCGGACACGTTATATCCGGAGAAGGTATAGCAGTTGACCCCACAAAGGTTGAGACCGTAACCGAATGGGAAGCACCAACAACAGTTGGAGAGATCCGGAGTTTTCTTGGACTCGCAGGATACTACCGGAGATTCATTGAGAACTTTTCAAAGATTGCAAAGCCTATGACTGAATTGTTGAAGAAGGATACTAAGCAATTGGACTGAGGAATGTGAGGCTAGTTTTCAGGAGCTGAAGAAACGTTTGGTTACCTCACCAATATTGATTTTGCCAGATCAGACCAAGGATTATGAGGTGTATTGCGACGCTTCACGTCGAGGACTTGGAGCAGTGCTTATGCAGGAAGGAAGAGTTGTTTCGTATGCTTCACGGCAACTGAAGCCTCATGAGTTGAATTATGCCACGCATGATTTGGAGTTAGCAGCCGTAGTACATGCATTGAAGACATGGAGACATTTCCTCATTGGAAATCATTGTGAGGTGTACACGGATCACAAGAGTTTGAAGTACATTTTCACGCAGAAGGAGTTGAACCTTAGACAAAGGAGATGGTTGGAGCTCATCAAGGATTATGACATGAGATTGCATTACCATCCCGGAAAAGCTAATGTAGTAGCTGACGCATTGAGCCGTAAGAGCCATGTCAATACTCTAATGACGGGGAAAATACCCAAGGAGTTAGCAGAAAACCTACGTGAGCTATGTTTGGAAATAGTTCCGAGAGGCTATGTAGCAGCATTGGAGATCCAGTCAACATTGATGGATAAGATCAGAGAAGCTCAGAAATCTGACAAGGAGATTGCTGCTATAAAAGAGAAATTGAGCGAAGGAAAAGCAAAGGGATTTCGTGAGGATGAGCACGATACCTTATGGTTTGAGGACCGTGTTTATGTGCCCCATGACCCGGAGATCAGGAAGTTGATTTTTGCAAGAGGCACATGATTCACCGTATTCGATTCACCCAGGGAATACCAAGATGTATTTGGATTTGAAGGAAACATTCTGGTGGACCGGAATGAAGAAGGATATTGCAGCATATGTAGCAGTTTGTGACGTTTGTCAGAGAGTGAAGGCAGAGCATCAGAAGCCAGCAGGATTGTTACAACCATTGCCGATACCCGAATGGAAGTGGGATAAGATAGGCATGGATTTTATCACAGGACTACCCAGGATGAAAGCAGGCTATGACTCGATATGGGTAGTAGTTGACCGTTTGACAAAGGTAGCACATTTTATTCCAGTTAAGACCACTTACACCAGTGCTAAGTTGGCAAAGATATACATGACTAGGATCATATGTTTGCATGGAGTTCCGAGGAGTATCGTATCAGACAGAGGAACCCAATTTACCTCAAAGTTTTGGAATCAGTTGCATGAAACTTTAGGAACCAGACTGGAGTTCAGCACAGCTTTTCACCCACAGACAGATGGACAGACCGAGAGAGTCAATCAGATTTTGGAAGATATGCTGAGAGCTTGTGCACTAGATTATGGATCTAGTTGGGATGATAACTTGCCGTATGCGGAGTTTTCTTATTACAACAGTTACCAAACCAGTTTGAAGATGGCACCTTTCGAAGCTTTATACGGAAGAAGGTGCAGGACACCGTTGTCATGGGACGAAGTTGGAGACCGTCAATTCTTTGGACCAGATTTGATTAAGGAGTCTGAACGGAAAGTTAAGTTGATTCGCGATAGGCTCAAGGTAGCCCAGTCCAGGCAGAAGAGCTATGCAGATTCTAAACGCAAGGAGACAGTCTACGAAACAGGAGACAGAGTTTATCTCCGAGTATCCCCACTTCGAGGCGTTAAGCGCTTTGGAGTTAAGGGAAAGTTAGCACCGTGTTTCGTTGGACCGTATAAGATCTTGCAACGTATGGGAGAAGTCGCTTATAAGTTGGAATTACCAGAGGGACTGTCAGGAGTTCATGATGTATTCCATGTTTCTCAGCTGAAGAAATGTCACGCCGAGATGGCGGAGGTACCGCTAAGAGATACCGTGCCACTCGAATCGATTTAGTTAAAGGACGACTTAACGTATGAGGAGAAGCCAGTCAAGATTCTCGATTATGCCAGCAGAGTTACCCGCAGCAAGGTTATCAAGTTTTGCAAAGTTCAGTGGAACCACCACTCAGAGGATGAAGCCACCTGGGAAAGAGAAGAAGATTTGCTCAAGGACCACCCTCACCTATTTTCTAGCCAACCCGAATCTCGAGGGCGAGATTCATCTTAAGGGGGGTAGGTTTGTAACATCCCAAATTTTTGTAACATCCCAAATTTTCAATTGGAATGTTATACACTAGATCATCACATATCATATTTTCTGCATTTTGGTTGATCTAGAAATTTCACGCAATCAAGACCCTCGGAGAGAGTTGGAGATTTCGTTATTTTCATATTTGAGGAGTTTCTCAAGTTGAAAAAGAGGATCATTGATTTATTTATTTCATCTTCAATAATTTTTCCAATATCCAAATGTGAGAGAGGGAATAATATGACTTCCCCAAATTTAGGAAAAATGAAGATCTAATGAATAAATCAAATTTGGTTTTTGCCGGAGTTTGTTTGCTTTTTCTTTGGATAGGGAAAAATGCGCGTTTTCAAAAATTGCATTTTTGGCCTGGAGAAAAGTTCATTTTGTTCGACTCATTTTTAGGAGTCGGGGAAAATTTACTTTAGGTTTTTCGGAGTTCGTTTAGTTTCTTTTTCTTTTGTTTTCTGCGCGCGAAAACCAGTTAAAAAAAGGAGCCTCCCGCCAGGCCAGCCGGGCCAAAGGCCCAGCCAGCCGGCCACCGCCCCAGCCTGCGCGCGTGCCCAGCGCCAGGCGCAGGCGCCAGGCCGCCGCCTCTCGCTCTAGGCCGAGTCCCAGAGGACTCTAGGCCGGTTAGCCCCCCCTTTCCTTGTTTTGTTTTCCCTCTTTTGCTTGCCCCCTCTCTTTTTCTTGCCCCCTACCCCAAGTCTCCTCACCCCTCACCTATATAAATACCCCCACACCCCCCCTCTCCTCACACCAAAACCCCAATCCTCTCTCCTCCCAAGCCGCGCCCCACCCCGTGCCCCTCACCCGCCGCCGCCGCCCTTTAGCCGCCGCCGCCCTTAGCCGCCGCCGCCCGGAGCCCGCCTCCCGAGGTAGCCGCGCCTCTTTTTCTTCCACGGTCCAGTTTTTCCTAAAAGAACCGTTCCGTTTTCTCTCCGTTTTCTTCTCGTTTTATTTCGTTTTTGTTTCGGTTTTCTTTTTCCGAAACCCTAGATCGGTTTTCCGTTTCTTTTCGGTCTTTTCTCCGAAAACCCTAGATCGGTTTTCGTTCTTCTTTCGGACCGTTCGTCTCAACGAACTTGATCACCAATTTTTCCCGGTTAACGACGCCCGTTCGTTTAACCGTTTGTCTCTTTCTTTTCGTCGGATTTATTCCGCGATTCTCCGATCGTGATCTCAGATCCGATCTTCGTTCTAGTCTTTCTTCTCGCTCGTTTATCGGAATCAGGTGATTCAAGCGCCTGGAGTTTCGTTCCGAAACCGCCGTTCCGTCTAATCAATTTAAACAAGTTTTGTCCTGGTAAAATTTGACCTAGATTTAACTTGCTAGAACCGAGTTGTTTTCTTCCGCCGTTTGTTTTCCGTTTCCTTGTTCGGTTCGTTCTTTCTTTGCAACCGGAGTTCTTAAGTTGAACTTTCTGGTTCGTTCTCTTGTTCGAGTTTTACCTGTGCATTAGTCGAGTACTTATTGTATGCTTGTTGTTTGTCTGCGATAGATCACCCGGATTGCGCCGCTTGTTACTTCGAAACCCTAGGTCTCGCGGATCATCAGCAAGGCAAGTAACACTTTGATCATACCTTTTCTACAACCCAGTTTTATTGCATTAGAACAATCCTCACACATTGCATGATTAGGATCTAATTAAACTGTGGGATGGGAAGTAGATGAGGTAGTACCTATCACCTGTATTATTATGAAACCATTGGGAGTTACTTCTACGTTTGCTTATTATGCCATGCTATGCTAGTAGACGTGGATTGGGTGAGTGATATCCATGACAGATGTGAGTTGATAATTTTAATGGTTTATCTAAGGTGGCAACTTAAACACACATCTGGGTGGATTGAGGCACCTGATGTCTATCAGGACTTGCCTGTTTTATTTTGGACCGCCACCCAGGCTCAAAGGGATCATGAGATAATTCATGCTAGAAACTTCCGTGTGCAGCCACATGCTACTATGGGCTCTGGCATAGTTGACTAAGTTGTGCGAACTCTTACGGGGTGGACTAGCAGATGTAGGGGTTGTAGGTGGTACGGTCTACCCCACATGTAAGGTGCTAGCGCTTCTGAAAGACTATGTCTCGGTCATCCGTCTTCTCAAACATCCTGTAGTGCGAGAAACCAAATGGAGGCGATCGAGTCGTGTGGGGAAAAGTGCGCAAACCTCTGCAGTGTGTACAAACTAATCATGATTAGCCGTGTCCCCGGTTATGGACAACTTGAGTATCTAGTACTTGAATATCATGTGAATCTCAACATGTTACTTCTAATTAATGTTGTTGGGTTTTAATTGTTCACTTAATTGGGATTGAGAATGCTGTCAACCATTCTCAATGTTTCACAACCACCATGATAGTTAAATAAATGTATTCCTTTGCAGTAGGGAAAAATTGGCTTTACGCAAAACTGTAACCATAGAGCTTTCCACCAGCCATATATGCATATAGTATAGCTATTTCATTCCATTACTCTCTATGTGTTACTTTGCCAGCATATTCCATGTGATGACCCGTTTTCGGGCTGCAACTTTCATGTTGCAGACTTTTCAGACGACGAGTAAGGTGTTTTTAGGTCGTGGTTCTATACTCAGTGATGCCGTTGGAGTTGATGGACCCATTTATCTTCCGAGTCTTCCGCTGTTATCGACACTAGATGGCCTTAAGCCATATTATTGTAATAAGTTCTCTTTTGAGACAACGATGTAATAAGTGTGTGATTGCCACTCTGCTATAAATCCTTCGATGTACTGTGTGGTGTCAGCATTACTAATCCAGGGATGACACCGGAGCACAGAGCACTTGATCCATTCGGGTCGGGTCGCGACAGAGATGGTATCAGAGCACACGCTGACTGTAGGACACGACCACTAAGTTAAAGCCATAGATCACCATTCTCTTCTCATTTTCTAACTCCTCATCTTTTCTACTCTTTTAGGATGACGAACGCGAAGATTAAGTACGCTCAACCGGATGAAGGCACACCTTTTGGATTTCACTTGAAGGAAGTCACCAAGTACCTGAACATTGGATTACCAAGCTTCACGGGAACCTTCAACGCCACTCTGCCTGAAGAGGAGCGCTGGAAGATTCAAGCTCACGTTCCGGGAAGGACATTCGCGCCAATCACGAAGCCTATAGATAGTGTTTTCAATACACATGATGCTTTATTCTGCGTATTTTCTAAAGCCCATTAAATAAAGTACGTCTCAATGCCACGCTGTTCTTTTTTGAAACTGCCACGCTGTATTTTAACCCAAAAGAAGCAATAGCGTCCCGTTAATACCTCAACGTGTGCCTACTAACAAAAAAACTTGGGACAAAAAACATCTTTGCAGGGCAAAATCTTACATTTTTTTTCAGCTGTAGGAAGAATCTTATATGATCCTAGAAAAAATATGCATGTCGTTTTCAAAATTATTCTTAAATAGAATACAATACAATAAAATAAAAAATCAATGTGGGCCTATTTATTCTGAATTGTCATATTTTTCGGTTATATTATGGACCGTAACTATAATCTATTATTATATTATTAAAACAAGAGTCAAACAACTCATCACAATCGTCCACATAGATTAAATAATATTGATCGTCAATTTTGTACTAACGGTTGAGATTTAAAAGATGTAATGTTACATATAAATATAGTCATGCAAAGAAAAATTGGCACGTCACGTAAGTCCAATTTGACACGTCTTACATTCAACTCATGCCTTTTCTGCAAACAAGTCTATTCAAGAGGCAATTGGACATAGACGTACTTTTTTGTGATAAAAGACAAGCGTATCACCCGTAAAAAAGACATAAACGTATTATGAAGCACAACAGCGATCTATATGCAAGAAGCCGAGCATCCAACAAAAAATAAGAGTCCAAGCAGAAAACAACGTCCCATGATGTTATCTAGGATTCCCCCAAAAAAGATGATGTTATCTAGGATTGTAGCAAATTAATCATTCTGGCATGCACGTACATGCAAAGGATGGATTATTTTTAGAAAAAAGATAAGCGTGAGAGAGACAACGTGAGAGTGGTACCTGCACATGGACGTAGATGCAAATGGTGAGATTTAGACTATTTCCATCAACCACGTGATGCTCCAAAACACAAGCATGCATATCATAAAGCCCATGCTAACAAAACAAAGTGCAAAAGAATTGACGATCTCAATTTTGATGGGATCAATTTTTGTTGGTGCTATATACTAAAAAGATGTGCTACACTATGTTCTACAATACGACGAGCTTATAACTTTATAACTGAAGTTATTAGAGAATATCATTGCAATCTTATACTACATTATTAGAGCACCATAATCTAGAAGACATAGCAGATCTTAGTAAATAACACACATGAGTTTCTTCCAGGTACCAACTTATGTCATAAGGTCATCGGTATAAGAGGTACTAAAAATTAAGACTGAGATGCATTGTCGCATAAATAAACCGACGATTACCATCGAAAGTGACAGGAGAGTGGTACATTGGAAAAAAAATCGAAGAGTGCATGCATATATATGGACCAGTTACAAAACATGCAAGCATGACATATGGAAATAAATAATGATCCGGTCGACTGCCATATAATTATATGTGTCACTGAGCCCTACATCAGAGAGATAAGACAATATTTTGATTGTCAAAGTAGAAATCTAGAGAAAACACATCAGAGAGATAAAAACAACGCTGGACTGTAAAAAGATAGCTATCATAACAATGAATGCCAAAGAATGCCTAAGCATTTTCATGAATATATGGTCGCTCAACAAGAGGTATTAGATGGATAACCGAGATAGCATCTAGATGGATGACACTACGCTAATAAAATATGACAAATGCAATAGGGTTAGTGATGAGATTATTTGAAGAGAAGATGGAAATGATTTGAGTATATTCCACCAATAAATAGTTCTCTATGTGTAAAAATGTGGCCAACAATAAAATATTAGGAAAATCACAATAAAGTACTTTATCTTTGGTATTTAAATTTCCGTCCATAATGGAACATACAAGGGATACACGGATGAAGGCGAACGAGGAACGTAATTTATCCGGAAATGGAGAACAGAATAGAGACACAACTAGAGGATTGCATTCTTTTAAGAAAATGATTTAAGTAGATGTAATTTATACATGTCATCAATGTATACTCTTGGTGGAAAATTTTAAAGAAATTAATTGAGAATAAATAGACATCAAGGGAAAAACTTTACAAGACGGGTTGGGGTCCTGAATGCCATTGATTTTTGTTCTCACATGCCAAAATATTGTTTGAAAACATTAAATACTTAATCCATCCAAGTCTAAGTCCTATATTTGAGGACATATTATGAGATTCCGACATATTATTGGCTACACTATTATTTTTTTGAGATATGTCAAAGGCAACTTAGTGAGTCAAATAACAGTTGAGAACAAGAGAAACAAGAGTAAATATCTAGCCGCGCAAATGCGCGGGTCACTCCGCTAGTTCTTGTAACAAGAGAACCCATCGAATAAGTCTAGGTTTAGCATCTTTATTTTTTATAAGATATTTAATATCAGCATGGTCTGTGTGAACAGTTACTTTTGAATCAACAATATAAGGTCTAAATTTATCACAAGCAAACACAACTACTAAGAATTCCTTTTCAGTAGTAGTATAATTTATTTGAGCATTGTCTAGAGTATTACTAGCATAAGAATAACATTAAATTTCTTATCAACTCTTTGTCCTAGAACGGCACCAATAGGATAATCACTACTATCACACATAATTTCAAAAGACAAGTTCCAATCAGGTGGTTGAACAATAGGTGCAGAAATTAAGGCTTTCTTGAGTGTTTCAAAGCCTTCTGAACAATCATCATAAAAACCAAAAGGAATATCCTTTTGCAAAAGATTCGTAAGAGGCCTCAAAATTTTAGAAAAGTCTTTGATAAATCTCCTATAGAAACCAGCATGACCTAAGAAACTACAAATACATTTTATATCTTTAGGATATGACATTGTCTCAATTGCATCAACCTTAGCTTGGTCCACTTCAATACCTCTTTCAGAAATTTTATGACCCAAGACAATGCCTTCATTAACCATAAAGTGGCACTTCTCCCAATTCAAGACAATATTTGTTTGTTCACATCTCTACAAAACTTGCTCAAGATTTCTTCAACAATCATCAAAAGACTTCCCATAAACAGAAAAGTCATCCATGAAAACCACAACAATCTTTTCACAAAAGTCAGAGAATATAGCAGTCATACATCTTTGAAAGGTAGCAGGTGCATTACATAAACCAAAAGGCATACGTCTATAAGCATAGGTTCCAAAGGGACAAGTAGAAGTGGTCTTTTCTTGATCAGGTTGAGAAACATGTATTTGTGAAAAACAGAATATCCATCAAGGAAGCAAAAGTGTGTGTGCTTAGATAATCTTTCAAGCATTTGATCAATAAAAGGAGGAGGGTAATGATCTTTGCTAGTTGCTTTGTTTAATTTTCTAAAATCAATTACCATTCTATAGCCTGTAACAGTTCTTTGTGGAATAAGTTCATTCTTGTCATTAGGAACAACAGTTATACCTCCTTTCTTAGGGACACCATGAACAGAATTTACCCATCTACTATCATCTATTGGATAGATTATACCTACTTCCAGAAGCTTTAAAATTTCCGTTCTTACCACTTCCTTCATTTTTGGATTTAATCGACGTTGGTGATCAATGACAGGTTTAGCCTCAGGTTCCATATTAATTTTGTGCTGACATAGAATGGGACTAATGCCCTTTAAATCATCAAGAGTATATCCAATAGCAGCTCGGTGCTTCCTTAGAACTTTGAATAATCTTTCTTCTTCATGTTCTGAAAGGTTAGCACTGATAATAACAGGATATATCTTTTTTCATCAAGATAAGCATATTTCAAAGTGTCTGGCAATTGTTTTAGTTCAAACACAGGATCACCTTTAGGTGGAGGAGGACCTCCTAGAGTTTCAATAGGCAAGTTGTGTTTAAGTAGAGGACGTTGTTCAAAGAAAATCTTATCTATTTCATTTCTTTCATGCATATGTTAATCATTTTCATGGTCTAGCAAGTATTGTTCTAAAGGATCAGTAGGTGGTAGAGCAATAGAAGCAAGACCAATTAATTCATCCTTACTAGGAAATTATTTTTCATGAAGCTTGCTACTTAACTTGGAAAAATTAAACTCATGAGACTCATCACCAAAACTAACACCGACAGTTTGTTTCTTGCAATCTATCTTAGCATTGACGGTGTTCAAGAAAGGTCTACCAAAGATAATGGGACAAAAGTCATCTTATGGGGAACCAAGAATAAGAAAATCAGTAGGGTATTTTATTTTCTAACACAAGACTTCAACATCTCTAACAATCCCAACTAGTGATATAGTGTCTCTATTAGCAAGTTTAATAGTAACATATATGTTTTCTATCTCTGCGGGTGCTATGTCTTTCATAATTTGTTGATATAAGGTGTAAGGAATAGCACTCACAGTTGCACCTGTGTCACATAAACCATGATAATAGTGATCTCCTATTTTAACTGAGATGACAGGTGATACGTCCATTTTGCATCATGCTTTTATATCAATATTTATTGCATTATGGGTTGTTATTACACATTATGTCACAATACTTATGCCTATTCTCTCTTATTTTATAAGGTTTACATGAAGAGGGAGAATGCCGGCAGCTGGAATTCTAGGCTGCAAAAGAAGCAAATATTAGAGACCTATTCTGCACAACTCCAAAAGTCCTGGAACTTCACGTGAGCATGTTTCAGAATATATAAAAAATATTGGGCGAAGAAAGAACCAGAGGGGGCACCCACCATCCACGAGGGTGGCGGTGCGCCCTACCACCCTGGGCGCGCCCCCCTGCCTCGTGGGCCCCCTGGCAGGCCTCCGGTGCCCATTTTATGCTATATAAAGTCTTTTACCCTGAAAAAAAATCATAAGCTAGCTCACAGGACGAAACTCCGCCGCCACGAGGCGGAACCTTGGCAGAACTAATCTAGGGCTCCGGCAGAGCTATTCTGCCGGGGAAACTCCCCTCCGGGAGGGGGAAATCATCACCATTGTCATCACCATCGACCCTCTCATCGGGAGGGGGTCAATCTCCATCAACATCTTCACCAGCACCATCTCATCTCAAACCCTAGTTCATCTCTTGTATCCAATCTTTGTCCCAAAGCCTCAGATTGGTACCTGTGGGTTGCTAGTATTGTTGATTACTCCTTGTAGTTGATGCTAGTTGGTTTATTCGGTGGAAGATCATATGTTCAGATCCTTTATGCATGATGAAAACTAGCTTGACGATAATTCCCATGTGTCCTCGGGAGCGTTTTCCTTTATATAAGAATTTGTCCAGGCTTGTCCTTTGCTACAAAAAGGATTGGGCCATATTTCTGCACCTTATTTACTTTTACTATTTGTTACCCGTTACAAATTACCTTATCACAAAACTACCTATTATCGATAATTTCAGTGCTTGCAGAGAATACCTTACTGAACACTGCTTATCATTTACTTCTGCTCCTCGTTGGGTTCAACACTCTTACTTATCGAAAGAACTATAATAGATCCCCTATACTTGTGGGTTATCAAGACGCTTTTCTGGCACCATTGCTGGGGAGTGAAGCGCCTTTGGTTAGTGGAATTTGGTAAGTAAAAATTTATATAGTGTGCTGAAATTTACTATCACCTGTTACTATGGAACATAATCCTTTGAGGGGCTTGTTCGGGGTATCTTCACCCCGACCAGTAGAGCAAAGAGTTGCTCCTCAACCTACTAAACCTACTGAAATTTTTTACTTTGAAATTCCTTCAGGTATGATAGAGAAACTGACACCTAATCCTTTTACAGGAGATGGAACACTGCATCCCGATTTGCACCTAATCCATGTGGATGAAGTTTGTGGATTATTTAAGATTGCAAGTATGCCTGAGGATGTTATCAAGAAGAAGGTCTTCCCTTTATCTTTGAATGGAAAGGCATTGACATGGTTTAGGATATGTGATGATATGGGATCATGGAACTACAACCGATTGAAATTGGAATTTCATTAGAAGTTTTATCCTATGCATCTTGTTCATCGTGATCGTAATTATATATATAATTTTTGGCCACACGAAGGAGAAAGCATCGCTCAAGCTTGGGGGAGGCTTAAGTCAATGTTATATTCATGCCCCAATCATGATCTCTCAAGAGAAATTATTATTCAAAAATTTTATGCTCGGCTTTCTCTCAATAATCGCTCCATGCTCGATACTTCTTGTACTGGCTCTTTTATGATGAAGACTATTGAATTCAAATGGGATTTATTGGAAAGAATTAAACGCAACTCTGAAGATTGGGATCTCGACGAAGGAAAGGAGTCAGGTATAACACCTAAGTTTGATTGTGTTAAATCTTTTACGGATACCGATGCTTTCCGTGAATTTAGCACTAAATATGGACTTGACTCTGAGATAGTAGCTTCTTTCTGTGATTCCTTTTCTACTCATGTTGATCTCCCTAAGGAGAAGTGGTTTAAATATAATCCTCCAATTGAGGTAAAAGTAGTTGCACCTATTAAAGTTGAAGAAAAGACCATCACTTATAATGTTGATCCTGTTGTTCCTACCACTTATATTGAGAAACCACCTTTCCCTGTTAGAATAAAGGATCATGCTAAAGCTTCAACTGTGGTTTGTAAGAGTAATACTAGAACATCTACACCCTCTGAGCAAATTAAAGTTGAACCTAGTATTGACATGGTTAAAGATCTCTTGGCCGATAATATTGATGGGCATATTATTTACTTTTGTGATGAAGCTGCTAGAATTGCTAGACCCGATACTAAAAATAAACATAGACCTGTTGTAGGCATGCCTGTTATTTCTGTTAAAATAGGAGATCATTGCTATCATGTCTTATGTGATATGGGTGCTAGTGCAAGTGCAATACCTCATTCCTTATACAAAGAAATTATGCATGATATTGCACCTGCTGAGATAGAGGAAATTGATGTTACAATAAAACTTGCCAATAGAGACACTATTTCACCAGTTGGGATTGTTAGAGATGTTGAAGTCTTGTCTGGGGAAGTTAAATATCCTGCTGATTTTCTTGTTCTGGGTTCCCCACAAGATAATTTTTGTCCCATTATATTTGGTAGACCCTTCTTGAATGCTGTTAATGCTAGGATAGATTGCAAAAAGTATGATGTTACTATTGGTTTGGGGGATATGTCTCATGAGTTTAATTTTGCTAAATTTCATAGACAACCCCATGATAAAGAATTTCCTAGTAAAGATGAAATTATTGGTCTTGCTTCTATTGCTGTGCCTGCTAATGATCCTTTAGAACAATATTTGCTAGACCATGAAAATAATATGTTTATGAATGAAAGAAGGGAAATAGATGAAATATTCTTTAAATAGGGACCTATTTTGAAACACAACTTGCCTGTTGAAATCTTAGGGGATCCTCCTCCACCTAAGGGTGATCCCGTGTTTGAGCTTAAACCTTTACCTGATACTCTTAAATATGATTATCTTGATATGAGAAAAAGATATATCCTGTTATTATTAGTGCTAAACTTTCAGAGCATGAAGAAAAGAAATTATTGAAAACTCTGAAGAAGCACCATGCTGCTATTGGATATACTCTTGATGATATTAAGGGCATTAGTCCCACTCTATGCCAGCACAAAATAAAATTGGAGAAAGACGCGAAACCGGTTATTGATCACCAACGATGGTTAAATCCTAAGATGAAAGAAGTGGTAAGAAAAGAAATACTAAAGCTTCTGGAGGCAGGTATAATTTATCCCGTTGTTGATAGTCAGTGGGTAAGTCATGTCAATTGTGTCCCTAAGAAGGGAGGTATTACTGCTGTTCCTAATGATAAAGATGAATTGATCCCACAAAGAATTGTTACAGGTTATAGAATGATAATTGATTTCCACAAATTAAATAAATCTACTAAAAAGGATCATTACCCGTACCTTTTATTGATCAAATGCTAGAAAGATTATCCAAACATACACATTTTTGCTTTCTAGATGGTTATTCTGGTTTCTCTCAAATACCTGTGTCAAAAGAGGATCAAGAAAAGACAACTTTACTTGCCCTTTCGGTACCTTTGCTTATATATGTATGCCTTTTGGTTTATGTAATGCACCTGCTACCTTTCAAAGATGTATGACTGCTATATTCTCTGACTTTTGTGAAAAGATTGTTGAGGTTTTCATGGATGATTTCTCCGTTTATGGAACTTCTTTGGATGATTGCTAGCAACCTTGATCGAGTTTTGCAAAGATGTGAAGAAACTAATCTTGTCTTGAATTGGGAGAAATTCCACTTTATGGTTGGTGAAGGTATTATCTTGGGGCATAAAATTTCTGAAAGAGGTATTGAAGTTTGATAAAGCTAAGGTACATGCTATTGAAAAAATGTCGTGTCCTAAGGACATCAAAGGTAGAAGAAGTTTCCTTGATCATGTCGGTTTTTATAGGAGGTTCACTACTAGGAAAATGATTTTTAACGACAGGATATGCGGTCGTTAAAAATTAGATTGTGGTCGTTAAAAGTCATTAACGACCACATTTGTGTGGTCGTAGTAGGCTCCGTCGTTAAAAATGTAATGACCACATACTTTTTCCCATCGCTATTTTATAATGACGGGACAATGTGTCATCGTTAAGTGCAAGGAAATAACGACCACAACTTATGTATTAACGGCCACTTTTCTTGTCGCTAAAAATATTTTCATGGTCTGGCATATTATTATTCACCAGTTTATATTATAGCCATCCATTTCACCATTTTGATTGCCTTTAATCGCCAATCTTAATTTTACAACTACTGATTTATGTTGCTTGCAACTTCTGAAGATCATCGACCACCAATTAGTGCAACAAAATAATTTGAACAATCAAAGTATCATAGCCTCTTTTCATTAATCAAAACCATATATACTGAACATGATCCTCACATATAGTTCCAAAGTCACAATACGATTAAGAAATTTTGAACCAAAGACACTCTCTAGACCACCATTGTATTTGTTCATCTCTAACCAGAAATGAAGTAACAACTTGAAAAGATATGTATTTTTCAGAATCTTTAGTCATGGAGCACCATCATAAGTCCTTGTATGTGAGTGCATATGATTCTTCAACAACGACTACAATGCCCCTGTTGATGCTTCTGTCATGAAGGACCATCTATTATAAAGAAAAAATAAATAATTTATAAGTCAGTACATATAAATGAATTGTCACAAAGGATGCTAGCATATATGAAAGATTTGCACGGGAATTTATTTCATACCAATTAAAAATGTATACTCCAATTCGAAAGAGAAATATCTTCAAATAAGGTATTTGCAATGTGAATGAATATGCTCCATTGTACTAATCTACCAAAATCATTGTCGTCCTTGATACCATCATGGTTGGCGTCATCGTCGTCATCATCATCGGTTGTGTATGCTTGACTGGTTTGGTACGGGGCGGCAGCAAATAGATGTCGTGCACGGTGTGGCAGTTCAGGACTTCAAGTTACCATTGACCATGTAGTCTTCCCTGCAACAGATATCTTACATGCACATGACATCAAAATTGGCCATCTTATAAAATGGCACACAGGAACGAAGAGAAATGACGCACATACCAACTACTAGTACAAGTGGTATTGGTGTTCATCATCAGAGTATCATTCATGGCCAATTACTCAGAGCTCGCATGCATCTCCGGATTGCCAGCCTGCCCGCAGCTGTTCTCTAGCTTGCATAAAACTGTAAGCAAAGAAAAAATAAAGAATTTATTAATCAACTATGCTTGTAGAGAGCAACAAAGAACTTGCAATGTCGTAGTTGAGGCATAATACTACATACTCTACTCTTCTGGCATGCATATTACATTTGAGCAATATCCATTTAGAGTTTTAGGCCACATGGAAACGAGATGTAAAGAGGGGAGCCCCAAAGTAAGAAAATTGTTTTCCCTAGTGAGCAGGCCAAATACAACACAATTGAAGGATTCATCCCATGCATCTATTCTAACTTAGATTGTAAAGAACAATCTAACTACAGAGTGAGCGCGACAGAAATAGAGTGGTTTGTTGAATGAATTGGAAAATATACCTCATTCCTTGCCATAGTTGCGCTCGCCTCGGGCTCCAGTACTCAAAATTAAACGGGAAACGGAATGGAACAGCCATCGCTGACTCGAGATATGAAGCGGGTCGCGCTGGACGGAGTTGGGTCGGAATCGACCAACGAAACTCTTGTGTTCCCGATGTTGTGGGCCGCACACGACGCCCGACGAACATGGCAGCACCGGTGATGGCAGAGAGGCGTCGCAGTAGCGTCGTGTCCTGAACAAGTCTGGCGTTTTACTCCGGTGAACCCACGGCGACGTAGCCAGCGAAGTTCCCCCCGCCATGGCTCCGCCAACCATCCAGGCCCGGTCTCCAGCCGCGCGGTCGGCGTCGCTAGATCGTTGTAGCTCCTCCCGGTAGCGTATGGCATAGCTGGCCCGCTGTAGCTCCTCCCACGGCGGTGGTCGGCGGCGGATGGCGTGTCTATCATTGGCAGCTCCTCTCACAACTAGTTCTAGCGGCGGGCGGTGTCGCTTTCCCACTGCAGGTAAACCCGTGGCAGTGCTCGGTGGCGGACGTCCTGTCTCCCGTTGTCAGCTTCCTTGCCGGCATCACCACCTGCGTAGAAAGTAGATCGGGATCGGAACAAGGGGAAAATGAGGGGGGGAAATAGGGGAGAGAACGTGAGGAAAACAGGGATCATAACAACCTATTCTTCTGTTAGACAGGGTTATCTGAAGCACAATCCCAACAGTTTGCGGTAGAAAAAAATGCACAAGCAGTGATTAAGGGATATATTAGATCGCAAACAATTGCACCTAAGGCTTGGTTAGCCACGGGTAAACTGGTGGTTGTTAGATATAGATCGGCTAAGTGATTTCCACGCGGTGGAGTTCTGCTCAGATTTCCACCGACCAAGTGTTTTTTTCCATCGTCGTTAATGATAGGTTTTTTAGTAGTGGTTCATTAAGGACTTCTCTACAATTTCTAGGCCTCTGACTAATCTCTTACAAAAAGATGTTCCTTTCGTCTTTCATGATGATTGTGTAGAAGCATTTGAAATACTTAAGAAAGCCTTGATTTCTGCACCTATTGTTTAGCCACCTAATTGGAATTTACCCTTTGAAATTATGTGTGATGCCAGTGATTATGCTATAGGAGCTGTTCTAGGACAAATGGTTGATAATAAATTAAATGTTGTCCAATATGCTAGTAAGACTCTCGACAATGCCCAGAGAAATTATGCTACTACTGGAAAAAAATAGCGGTTGTATTTGCTTGTGATAAGTTCAGACCTTATATTGTTGATTCTAAAGTAATTGTTCACACTGATCATGCTGCTATTAAATATCTTATGGAAAAGAAAGATGCTAAACCTAGACTTATTAGATATGTTCTCTTGCTACAAGAATTTGATTTGCATATTATTGATAGAAAGGGAGCGGAGAACCCCCGTTGCACACAATTTATCTAGGTTAGAGAATGTTCTTGATGACCCACTACCTATTGATTATAGCTTTCCTGATGAACAATTAGTTGTCATAAATGCTTCTCGTACTGCTCCATGGTATGGTGATTATGCTAAATATATTGTTGCTAAATTTATACCACCTAGTTTCACATAACAGCAAAAGAAAAAGTTCTTCTATGACTTAAGACATTACTTTTAGGATGTCCCACACCTTTATAAAGAAGGAGTAGAAGGGGTTATTAGACATTGTGTACCTGAGCATGAACAGGAATAGATCCTATGCAAGTGTCACTCCGAGGCTTATGGAGGGCACCATGCTGGAGATAGAACTGCACATAAGGTATTGCAATCCGGTTTTTATTGGCCTACTCTCTTCAAAGATGCATGTAAGTTTGTCTTGTCTTGTGATGAATGTCAAAGAATTGGTAATATTAGTAGACGTCAAGAAATTCCTATGAATTATTCACTTGTTATTGAACCATTTGATGTTTGGGGCTTTGATTATATGGGACCGTTTCCTTCCTTTAATGGGTATACACATATTTTAGTTGCTATTGATTACATTACTAAGTGGGTAGAAGCTATTCCAACTAGTAGTGCTGATCATAAAACCTTTATTAAGATGCTTAAAGAAGTTATTTTTCAGAGGTTTGGAGTCCCTAGATACTTAATGACTGATGGTGGTTCACATTTTATTCATGGTACCTTTCGTAAAATACTTGCTAAGTATGATGTTAATCATAGAATTGCATCTCGATATCACCCATAGTCTAGTGGTCAAGTAGAATTGAGTAATAGAGAGCTTAAATTAATTTTGCAAAAGACTGTTAATAGATCTAGAAAGAATTGGTCCAAGAAACTTGATGATGCATTATGGGCTTATAGAAATGCAAACAAATATCCTATGGGTATGTCTCCATATAAAATGGTTTATGGAAAAGCATGTCACTTACCTCTTGAACTAGAACATAAGGCATATTGGGCCATTAAAGAGCTCAATTATGATTTCAAACTTGCCGGTGAGAAGAGGTTATTTGAGATTAGCTCACTTGATGAATGGAGAACCCAGGCCTATGAGAATGCCAAACTGTTTAAAGAAAAAGTTAAGAGATGGCATGACAAAAGGATACAAAAGCACGAGTTTAATGTAGGTGATTATGTTTTGCTATACAACTCTCGTTTAAGATTTTTTGCAGGCAAACTTCTCTCTAAATGGGAAGGTCCTTACATTATCGAGGAGGTTTATGGTTCCAGTGCCATCAAAATCAACAACTTCGAAGGCACAAATCCGCGGGTGGTGAACGGTCAAAGAATCAAACATTATATCTCAGGTAATCCCATAAATTTTGAAACTAATGTTACTGAAACCGTAACCCCAGAGGAATGCACAAGGGACACTTTCCAGAATGTTTCAGACTCCTAAAAGGAAGAGGTATGTGGTACGGTAAGTAAACCTACTCCAAAACAGTTCTAATAGCAATTTTTCTCCGTTTTGGAATATTTAAGGAAATAGGAAAATAAGAAGCAGTCTGGGAAGGACACGAGGCATCCACGAGGGTGGAGGGCGCGCCTGTAACACCCCACATGTAATTTACCTTATATGTACTCCAACTCTTGTCATTTCCGGCACTAAGTTATTTTATTTCTTCGGGTTCGGGTTTTTGTCTCCGTGTGTTGTTGTCGTTGTCATGCATCTCATATCATGTCATCATGTGCATTGCATTTGCATACGTGTTCGTCTCATGCATCCGAGCTTTTTCCCCGTTGTCCGTTTTGCATTCCGGCGCTCCTATCTCCTCCGGTGCTCCTTTCTACCTTCTTTTCATGTGTGGGGGTTAAACATTTCCGGATTGGACCGAGACTTGACAAGCGGCCTTGGTTTACTACCGGTAGACCGCCTGTCAAGTTTCGTGCCATTTGGACTTCGTTTGATACTCCAACGGTTAACCGAGGGACCGAGAAGGCCTCGTGTGTGTTGCAGCCCAACACCCTTCCAATTTGGCCCAAAACCCACCAAAACCCTCTACATCATCTCGTTCGTTCGATCACGATCGCGTGGCTGAAAACCGCACCTCATTTGGACTCTCCTAGCTCCCAGAATCTATAAATTCATCTTCCCCTCCGAAATTCGTGGGTAAACCCTAGCTCCCCCTCTCCTCGCGCCGCCGGACAAGTCCGGGCAGAGCCAGACGCGTCCGCCTACCGCTGCCTGGCCAATCAGGAAGCGCCAAGTGGCGCCGCACCCACTTCCCCGCCGCTAGCCCGCCGGCCCCGCTCTCGGCCCCCGCGGCCCGGTCCGCCCGACGCCGCCCGACCGCGCCCGCGCCTGCTTCCTCCGCGCTGCGCTGCCGCACTCCCTCCTCGACGGCTGTCGCGCCTCCGCGCCGCCGACCTTCGTCGCCACGCCCGTCCTCCGCCTCCTCCCGCCTCGACGTCCGAACCGCGCCGCCCTCGCCGCCGGCAGGTGCACCGGCGACCGGATCCGGTGCCGCTGCCCCTCTACCTCGTCGCCCCGGCTTCTTCCTCTCCTCTGACGAACTCCGGCCGCCGGCGAACCTCCTACTCCGACGAACCTCATAGAACGTGTGCCAGATCTGGATCGGGTCAAGACCTAGGGTTGACCCCGAGATATTTCTAAGTCATTTTTGCACATGTTATAGCTCTGTTCATTGCATCATAACTCCGCATCCATAGCTCCGTTTTGGGCGTGTAGCATATCAAAACGTTCGTCTCAGAGAGTACATCATTTGATCTCATTGCGTCATTTTCATTTGAGCTCATCTTGATGCCCAAAATGCTGTTGGAAGAGAGCTATTTGAGATAATTGTCAGATCTGCTGCACCAAATGGCTATTTGTCATTTTTGCCATGATTATTGTGTGCATGATATGCCCCTGAGCTCTACATGAGTTTTGTTATATGCCATGTCATCTTTACAGAGGTGCTTACCATGTATTTTTGTGATATGTGTGGTGACTAGCACAAGCTTGCAAAGTAGTGCATTCGTTAATGCTGATTTCAGGGACTTAGAATTTCTCCAAGTCCTTGATCTGTTTTTATCAATATGCCATATGTTCATGTTGTTTCCTAGTGATCCATGCCTCTTTTGAGGATGATCAGTAAGGTTGATTCGTTAATATTGTGGTGCTCTATCCATCCATGTCTTTGTTTGCAATTATGGAGCACCCTAGCTTGAGTCAATCGAGCTCTACTTTTGCTATTTCGTAATTTCTGGCAGATTGTTTACTTGTTAGCGATTTTGCCGAGGATGTTGTTGTTGATCCGTGCATGCTATGTTGTTCTTGCCATGTCTAGCTTCCATGGTATGTATTCTTGATGGGTGTATGCTTAGTTTGTCATGCCTTGCCCCGTAGTGAGTGCATCAAGCTCGTATACATGCCTATTCGTTAACATATTTGCATGCTCCAGTTTTTCTTCAAGTCTGAGATCTGATTATGTTTTTTCCATGTTCACATGCTTGCAATTGTATTTTCTGATCCCTTTTGGCTCAAGGTCACTAAGGGACTTTTGTTAAGCTCTTTGAGTAGCTTCATGTCCTGCCTTGCTTTGCCATGTTAAGTTATTGTAGCATATAGTTTTCATGCTCCAAAGTGTGCTACCTAATCTGAAATTCCAGGCTAGTGTTAATTTTACTAAGTCTGAAACCTGTTTATCAATTGCACTTTTGCCATGCTTGTTTGAACCTGTTAATGGATGAATTGGCCGTAGCTTAGTGTTCATCTTTTGTCAAGCAACATGAGTGGATCCCTGCCATGTATTTTGTTGCCATGTTTGAGTGATGTAGCATATTTATCTTGATGCATTTAGATGGCTACTTGTTGTTTATCGCAGACCGGTGCCATATTTGTTTTGCTTGCCATTTCCAAACCGTGCATCCGATTCCGGTGTTCTTTATACCTATTTCAACCGAAATCACCTCACCTTTCCAGTGGCACTCTTGGATTTCCAAGTTGAGGCCAGGTTCAATCATTTCTTGTCAAATCTTGCATATGCATCACTTATCGCATCCCGCATAGCATACCATGTTTGCATCATATTTGCTTGAGCTTTGCACGTGGTTGATTGTGTTCCTTTTGCTTGTTTGTCTTGTTTGGGTAGAGCCAGGAGACGAGTTCGCTAACGAGGAGCCCGTTGAGTTTGCTTTCGAGGATCCAGTCAACTCTGACAACTTTGCAGGCAAGATGATCATACCCTCGAAATCACTTCTATCTTTGCTTGCTAGATGCTCGCTCTTTTGCTATGCCTATGCTACGATTCCTACCACTTGCTTATCATGCCTCCAAAATTTCCATGTCAAACCTCTAACCCACCATGTCCTAGCAAACCGTTGATTGGCTATGTTACCGCTTTGCTCAGCCCCTCTTATAGCGTTGCTAGTTGCAGGTGAAGATTGGAGATCGTTCCTTGTTGGAACATTGTTTATTTGTTGGGATATCACTATATTATCTTGTTATCTTAATGCATCTATATACTTGGTAAAGGGTGGAAGGCTCGGCATTTTTCCTAGTGTTTTGTTCCACTCTTGCCGCCCTAGTTTCCGTCATATCGGTGTTATGTTCCCGGATTTTGCGTTCCTTACGCGGTTGGGTGATAATGGGAACCCCTTGATAGTTTGCCTTGAATAAGACTCCTCCAGCAATGCCCAACCTTGGTTTTACCATTTTCCACCTAGCCTCTTTTTCCCTTGGGTTTTCGGAGCCCGAGGGTCATCTTATTTAAACCCCTCTAGGCCAGTGCTCCTCTGAGTGCTGGTCCAAACTAGAGCCCGGTGCAGCGCCCCCTCGGGGAAACTCGAGGTTTGGTTTTAGTTGTATGGAGAGCTCATCTAAGTGTGCCCTGAGAACGAGATATGTGCAGCTCCTATCGGGATTTGTCGGCACATTCGAGCGGTGTTGCTGGATTTGTTTTATCTTTGTCAAAGTTGTCTTGTAGAAACGGGATGCCGAGTCTGATCAAAATGTCTCGGGAGAAGGTTTATCCTTCGTTGACCGTGAGAGCTCGTGATGGGCTAAGTTGGGACTCCCCTGCAGGGATTTGAACTTTTGAAAGCCGTGCCCGCGGTTATGGGCAGATGGGAATTTGTTAATGTCTGGTTGTAGATAACTTGAACCTTAACTTAATTAAAATGAATCAACCGCGTGTGTAACCGTGATGGTCTCTTCTCGGCGGAGTCCGGGAAGTGAACACGGTGTTGGAGTAATGCTTGCTGTAGGTTGTTCTATAGTTCTTCGTTCGTGCTTTGCCTTCTCTTCTCGCTCTCTTTTGCGAACAGGTTAGCCACCATATATGCTAGTCGCTTGCTGCAGCTCCACATATTACCTTGCCTTACCTATAAGCTTAAATAGTATTGATCACGAGGGTGCGAGATTGCTGAGTCCCCGTGACTCACAGATTACTTCCAAACCAGATGCAGGGCCTGATGACTCCGTTCCAGATGATACGCTTGAGCTCAAGTGGGAGTTCGACGAAGACTCACGCCGTTACTATGTGTCTTTCCCTGATGATCAGTAGTGGTGCCTAGTTGGGGCGATCGGGACCATGTCGCTTGTTGGGGTTGATCTTTTATTTTGGTACCGTAGTCGGACCATGAGTGTATTGGATGATTGTAATGTTATTTATGTATTTGTGTGACGTGGCGAGTGTAAGCCAACTATGTTCCTTTCCCCTTATTATCTATTTACATGGGTTGTTGTGAAGATTACCTTACTTGCGACATTGCTTTCAATGCGGTTATGCCTCTAAGTCGTGCTTCGACACGTAGGAGATATAGCCGCATCGAGGGTGTTACAGCGCCCTACCCCCTGGGCATGCCCCCTGCCTCGTGGGCACCTCGTGTGCTCTCCGGACTCCGTTTTCTTGCACGATACTTCTTTTGGTCGGTAAAAATTCATTATATAATCTCCCGAAGATCTTGACCACCGTACCACGCAAAGATCCCCTGTTTTTGTTTAGAGCTGTTCGGTTGTAGATTAGATCAAGATGTCTTCCCAAGACTTCGACGGACCCAAAGACCCAAAGACCTATGGGGACCTATCTCCTTGTGGTCGAACTATGGATGATGAGGAGGATGCTCACTTGAGGATGATCAATTACTCAAGTTCGGAGGAGGAGGATGTCCCTCTACCTCAACCTTGGGATATGCACGTGAAGTTCAAGAAGTCTAGTCTCCCCAAGAGGGCTAAACTGTCTAACAACCGATCTATTCCTTCTCGTTTTCGGCAGAAAAGCAAAGGAGATTTACGTGACAAGATCTTGAAGCTGGAATTGGAGGTCGATGATTTAAAGGAGGAGATCGCCCTTCTCAATTACAATATGAAAAAGCTAAAGGCACAATCATCAACAACTCCAACATCACCACCCCCGAAGAAAGAGACATAAACACATGGTATGGGCACTCCCTTGGCAACTGCCAAGCTTGGGGGAGTGCCCTGGTATCGTATCACCATCACACTTTTATCTTTACCGTTTTTCTTAGTTCAATCCTTTTGATAATATCTTGATCTAGTAGAATAAAGTTTTAGTATGATTTAGTTTTGAGTTTTTCTTTATGATCCTTCTATGTAATCGAGTCCGTGAGCTATATATAATAAAGATTAGTGTTGAGTCAAGGGCTTGATTATCTTGCTATGATCTTGAGGGAATAAAAATAAAAATAAATAAAGAGATCATATGGATCTTATGGAGAGTAATGACTTCACATATAAAGAGTATGGTGAATAAAAGTTGTTGAAAGCTGACAAACATAGTTTTGGTCATCGTTGCAATTAATAAGAAGTAATAAAGAAAGACAGGTTTTCACATATAAATATACTATCTTGGACATCTTTTATGATTGTGAGCACTCATTAAAATATGACATGCTAAAGAGTTGATGTTGGACAAGGAAAACAACGTAATGGGTTATGTTTTCTTACATCCGAAATAAATTATATTGTCATGGATCATCCAACATGTTGAGCTTGCCTTTCCCTCTCATGCTAGCCAAATTCTTTGCACCAAGTAGAGATACTACTTGTGCTTCCGAATAACCTTAAACCAGTTTTGCCATGAGAGTCCACCATATCTACCTATGGATTGAATCAGATCCTTCAAGTAAGTTATCATTGTTGCAAGCAATAAAAATTTCTCTCTAAATATGTATGATTTATTAGTGTGGAGAAAATAAGCTTTATACGATCTTGTGATATGGAAGCAATAAAAGCGACAGACTGCATAATAAAGGTCCATATCACAAGTGGCAATATAAAGTGACGTTCTTTTGCATTAGGATTTTGTGCATCCAACCGTATAAGCACATGACAACCTCTTCTTCCCTCTGCGAAGGGCCTATCTTTTATTCTTGTCTTATAATTCATACAAGAGTCATGGTGATCTTCACCTTTCCTTTTTACATTTTATCCTTTGGCAAGCACAATGTGTTGGAAAGATCTTGATATATATAGCTAATTGGATGTGAGTTTTCATGAACTATTATTGTTGACATTACCCTTGAGGTAAAAAGTTGGGAGGCAAAACTATAAGCCCCTATCTTTCTCTGTGTCCGACTAAAACTTCATAACCATAAATATTGCGTGAGTGTTAGCAATTGTGAAAGACTAAATGATGGTTGAGTATGTGGACTTGCTGAAAAGCTCTTATATTGACTCTTTCCTATGTTATGATAAATTGCAATTGCTCCAATGACTGAGATTATAGTATGTTGGTTGACAATGAAGTTTCTGATTCATACTTGAAATTGGGAATGAATTGTTACTTTAGCATAAGAAATCATATGAAAAAATATATATATATATATATATTGCTGTTCTAAGAATGATCATGATGCCCTCATGTCCATATTTTTATTTTATCGACACCTCTATCTCTAAACTTGTGGACATATTTTTCGATATCGGCTTCCGCTTGAGGACAAGCGAGGTCTAAGCTTGGGGGAGTTGATACGTCCATTTTGCAGCATGCTTTTATATCAATATTTATTGCATTATGGGCTGTTATTGCACATTATGTCATAATACTTATGCCTATTCTCTCTTATTTTATAAGGTTTACATGAAGAGGGAGAATGCCGGCAGCTGGAATTCTGGGCTGGAAAAGAAGCAAATATTAGAGACCTATTCTGCACAAGTCCAAAAGTCCTGAAACTTCACGGGAGCACATTTCAGAATATATAAAAAATATTGAGCGAAGAAAGAACCAGAGGGGGGCCACCCACCATCCACGAGGGTGGGGGTGCGCCCCCTGCCTCATGGGCCCCCTGGCAGGCCTCCGGTTCCCATCTTCTGCTATTTGAAGTCTTTTACCCTGAAAAAATCATAAGCTAGCTCACGGGATGAAACTCCGCTGCCACGAGGCGGAACCTTGGCGGAACCAATCTAGGGCTCCGGCGGAGCTGTTCTGCCATGGAAACTTCCCTTTGGGAGGGGGAAATCATCACCATCGTCATCACCATTGATCCTCTCATCAGGAGGCGGTCAATCTCCATCAACATCTTCACAGAACCATCTCATCTCAAACCCTAGTTCATCTCTTGTATCCAATCTTTGTCCCAAAGCCTCAGATTGGTACCTGTGGGTTGCTGGTAGTGTTGATTACTCCTTGTAGTTGATGCTAGTTGGTTTATTAGGTGGAAGATCATATGTTCAAATCCTTTATGCATATTAATACCCCTCTGGTTATGAACATGAATATGATTTGCGAGTAGTTACGTTTGTTCCTGAGGACATGGGAGAAGTCTTGCTAAAAATAGTCATGTGAATTTGGTATTCGTTCGATATTTTGATGAGATGTATGTTGTCTTTCCTCTAGTGGTGTCATGTGAACGTCGACTACATGAAACTTCACCATTGTTTGTGCCTAGGGGAAGACATTGGGAAGTAATAAGTAGATGATCGGTTGCTAGAGTGATAGAAGCTTAAACCCAAGTTTATGCGTTGCTTAGTAAGGGGCTGATTTGGATCCATATGTTTCATACTATGGTTAGGTTTACCTTAATACTTGTTTTGTAGTTGCGGATGCTTGCAAGAGGGGTTAATCATAAGTGGGATGCTTGTCCAAGGAAGGGCAGTACCCAAGCACCAGTCCACCCACATATCAAAGTACCGAGTAAGAATCATATGAGCATGATGAAAACTAGCTTGATGATAATTCCCATGTGTCCTCGAGTGTTTTCCTTTATATAAGAGTTTGTCCAGGCTTGTCCTTTGCTACAAAAAGGATTGGGCCATCTTGCTGCACCTTATTTAGTTTTACTATTTGTTACCCGTTACAAATTACCTTATCGCAAAACTACCTGTTACCGATAATTTCAGTGCTTGCAGAGAATACCTTACGAAAAACTGCTTATCATTTACTTCTGCTCCTCGTTGGGTTCGACACTCTTACTTATCGAAAGGACTATGATAGATCCCCTATACTTGTGGGTCATCAATGTGTTGGGGAACGTAGTAATTTCAAAAAAAATCCTATGCACACACAGGATCATGGTGATGCATAGCAACGAGAGGGGAGAGTGTGTCTACGTACCCTCGTACACTGAATGCGGAAGCGTTAGCACAACGCGGTTGATGTAGTCGTACGTCTTCACGATCCGACCGATCCAAGTACCGAACGCACGACACCTCCGAGTTCTGCACACGTTCAACTCGATGACGTCCCGTGAGCTCTGATCCAGCAAAGCTTCACGGGAGAGTTTCGTCAGCACGACAGCGTGGTGACGGTGATGATGATGCTACCGACGCAGGGCTTCACCTAAGCACCGCTACAATATAATCGAAGTGGATTATGGTGGAGGGGGGCACCGCACACGGCTAAGAGATCAATGATCAATGTGTCTATGGGGTGCCCCCCTGCCCCCATATATAAAGGAGCAAGGGGGAGGAGGCGACCGGCCAGGGAGAGGCGCACCAAGGGGGGGTCCTACTCCCACTAGGAGTAGGACTCCTCCTATTCCTAGTAGGAGTAGGAGAGGGGGAAGGAAAGGGAGAGGAGGAGAAGGAAAGAGGGTGCCGGCCCCCCTTGCCCTAAACCAATTCGGTTTGGGCCTTGGGGGGCGTGCCCCACACTCCCCTTGTTGCCCTCTATTTCCACGAAGGCCCATGTAGGCCCATTAAGCCCCTCGGGGGGTTCCGGTAACCCCCCGGTACTCCAGTATATGTCTGAAACCTTCCGGAACCTTTCTGGTGTCCGAACATAGTCGTCCAATATATCGATCTTTACGTATCGACCATTTCGAGACTCCTCGTCATGTCCATGATCATATCCGGGACTCCGAACTACCTTCGGTACATCAAAACACAAAAACTCATAATACCCATCGTCACCGAACTTTAAGCGTGCGGACCCTACGTTTCCATAACTATGTAGACATGACCGAGACACGTCTCCGGTCAATAACCAATAGCGGAACCTAGATGCTCATATTGGCTCCCACATATTCTACGAAGATCTTTATCTGTCAAGCCGCATAACAACATACGTTGTTCCCTTTGTCATCGGTATGTTACTTGCCCGAGATTCGATCGTCGGTATCTCAATACCTAGTTCAATCTCGTTACCGACAAGTCTCTTTACTCGTTCCATAATACATCATTCCGCAACTAACTCATTAGTTGCAATTCTTGCAAGGCTTATAGTGATGTGCATTACCGAGTGGGCCCAGAGATACCTCTCCGACAATCGGAGTGAAAAATCCTAATCTCAAAATACGCCAACTTAACAATTACCTTCGGAGACACCTGTAGAGAACCTTTATAATCACCCAGTTACGTTGTGACGTTTGGTAGCACACAAAGTGTTCCTCCGGTAAACGGGGGTTGCATAATATCATAGTCATAGGAACATGTATAAGTCATGAAGAAAGCAATAGCAGCATACTAAACGATCAAGTGCTAAGCTAACGGAATGGGTCAAGTCAACCACATCATTCTTCTAATGATGTGATCCCGTTAATCAAATGACAACTCATGTCTATGGCTAGGAAACATAACTATCTTTGATCAACGACCTAGTCGAGTAGAGGCATACTAGTGACACTCTGTTTGTCTATGTATTCACACATGTATCATGTTTCCAGTTAATACAATTCTACCATGAATAATAAACATTTATCATGATATAAGGAAATAAATAATAACTTTATTATTTCCTCTAGGGCATATTTCCTTCAGTCTCGCACTTGCACTAGAGTCAATAATCTAGTTCACATCATCATGTGATGAACACCCATAGTTCACATCGTCATGTGACCAACACCCAAAGGGTTTACTAGAGTCAATGATCTAGTTCACATCGCTATGTGATTAACACCCAAAGAGTTCTAAGGTGTGATCATGTTTTGCTTGTTAGAGAAGTTTAGTCAACGGGTCTGCCAAATTCAGATCCGTATGTATCTTGCAAACTTCTATGTCTACAATGCTCTGCGCGGAGCTACTTTAGCTAATTGCTCCCACTTTCAATATGTATCCAGATTCAGACTTAGAGTCATCTGGATCAGTGTCAGAACTTGCATCGACGTAACCCTTTATGACAAACCTTTTGTCACCTCCATAATCGAGAAACATATCCTTATTCCACTACGGATAATTTTGACCGTTGTCCAGTGATCTACTCCTAGATCACTATTGTGCTCCCTTGCTTAACTCAGTGTAGGGTATACAATAGATCTGGTACACAGCATGGCATACTTTATAGAACCTATGGCTGAGGCATAGGGAATGACTTTCATTCTCTTTCTATCTTCTGCCGTGGTCGGGCTTTGAGTCTTACTCAATTTCACACCTTGTAACACAGGCAAGAACTCTTTCTTTGACTGTTCGATTTTGAACTACTTCAAAATCTTGTCAATGTATGTACTCATTGAAAAAACTTATCAAGTGTCTTGGTCTATCTCTATATATCTTGATGCTCAATATGTAAGCAGCTTCACCGAGGTCTTTATTTGAAAAAAATCCTTTCAAATACTCCTTTATGCTTTCCAAAAAATTCTACATTATTTCCAATCAACAATATGTCATTCACATATACTTATCAGAAATGTTGTAGTGCTCCCACTCACTTTCTTGTAAATACAGGCTTCACTGCAAGTCTGTATAAAACTATATGCTTTGATCAACTTATCAAAGCGTATATTCCAAATCCGAGATGCTTGCACCAGTCCAAAAATGGATCGCTGGAGCTTTGCACACTTTGTTAGCACCTTTAGGATCGACAAAACCTACTGGATGCATCATATACAACTCTTCTTTTAAGAGATCCATTAAGGAATGTAGTTTTGACATCTATTTGCCAAATTTCATAAAATGTGGGAATTTGCTAACATGATTCGGACGGACTTAAGCATCGCTACGAGTGAGAAAATCTCATCGTAGTCAACACCTTGAACTTTGTCAAAACCTTTTTCGACAAGTCTAGTTTTGTAGATAGTAACACTACTATCAGCGTCCGTCTTCCTCTTGAAGATCCATTTATATTCTATGGCTTGCCGATCATCGAGCAAGTCAACCAAAGTCCACACTTTGTTTTGATACATGAATCCCATCTCTGATTTCATGGCCTCAAGCCATTTCACGAAATCTGGGCTCATCATCGCTTCCTCATAGTTTGTAGGTTAGTCATGGTCAAGTAACATGACCTCGATAATAGGATTACCGTACCACACTGGTGCGGATCTCACTCTGGTTGACCTACGAGATTCGGTAGTAACTTGATCTGAAGTTATATGATCAACATCATTAGCTTCCTCACTAATTGGTGTAGGAGTCACAGGAATAGATTTCTGTGATGAACTACTTTCCAATAAGGGAGCAGGTACAGTTACCTCATCAAGTTCTACTTTCCTCCCACTCACTTTCGAGAGAAACTCCTTATCTAGAAAGGATCCATTCTTAGCAATGAATCTCTTGCCTTAGGATCTATGATAGAAGGTGTACCCAACTGTCTCCTTTGGGTATCCTATGAAGACACATTTCTCCGATTTGGGTTTGAGCTTATCAGGATGAAACTTTTTCACATAAGCATCGCAACCCCAAACTTTAAGAAACGACAACTTTGGTTTCTTTCTAAACCACAGTTGATAGGGTATCGTCTCAACGGATTTAGATGGTGCCCTATTTAACGTGAATGCAGCTATCTCTAATGCATAACCCCAAAACGATAGTGGTAAATCGGTAAGAGACATCATAGATTGTACCATATCTAATGAAGTACGGTTACGATGTTCGGACACACCATTACGCTGTGGTGTTCCAGGTGGCGTGAGTTGCGAAACTATTCCGCATTGTTTCAAATGAAGACCAAACTCGTAACTCAAATATTTGTCTCCGTGATCAGATCGTAGAAACTTTATTTTCTTGTTACTATGATTTTCCACTTCACTCTAAAATTCTTTGAACTTTTCAAATGTTTCAGACTTATGTTTCATTAAGTAGATATACCCATATCCGCTCAAATCATCTATGAAGGTCAGAAAATAACGATACCCTCCGCGAGCCTCAACACTTATCGTATCGCATACATCAGTATGTATTATTTCCAATAAGTCAGTTTCTTGCTCCATTGTTCCGGAGAATGGAGTCTTAGTCATCTTGCATATGAGGCATGGTTCGCAAGCATCAACTGATTCATAATCAAGTGATTCCAAAATCCCATCAGCATGGAATTTCTTCATGCGCTTTACACCAATATGACCTAAACGGCAGTGCCACAAATAAGTTGCACTATCATTATTTACTTTGCATCTTTTGGCTTCAATATTATGAATATGTGTGTCACTATGATTGAGATCCAACAAACCATTTTCATTGGGTGTATGACCATAGAAGGTTTTATTCATGTAAACAGAACAACAATTATTCTCTAACTTAAATGAATAACCTTATTGCAATAAACATGATCAAATCATATTCATGCTCAACGCAAACACCAAATACCACTTATTTAGGTTCAGTACTAATCTCGAAAGTATAGGGAGTGTGCGATGATGATCATATCAATCTTGGAACTACTTCCAACACACATCGTCACCTCTCCCTTAACTAGTTTCTGTTCATTCTGCAACTCCCGTTTCGAGTTACTACTCTTAGCAACTAAACCAGTATCAAATGCCGAGGGGTTGCTATAAAAACTAGTAAAGTACACATCAATAACATGTATATCAAATATACCATTGTTCACTTTGCCATCCTTCTCATCCGCCAAGTATCTAGGACAGTTCCACTTCCAGTGACTATTTCCTTTGCAGTAGAAGCACTCAGTTTCAGGCTTGGGTCTAGCGTTGGGCTTCTTCATGGGAGTGGCAACTTGCTTGCCATTCTTCTTGAAGTTCCCTTTCTTTCCCTTGCCCTTTTACTTGAAACTAGTGGTCTTGTCAACCATCAACACTTGATGCTTTTTCTTGATTTCTACCTTCGCCGATTTCAGCATCGCGAAGAGCTTTGGGAATCGTTTCCGTTATCCCTTGCATATTATAGTTCATCACAAAGTTCTAGTAACTTGGTGATGGTGACTAGAGAACTCTGTCAATCACTATCTTATCGGGAAGATTAACTCCCACTTGATTCAAGTGATTGTAGTACTCAGACATTCTGAGCACATGCTCACTTGTTGAGCTATTCTCCTCCATTTTGTAGGCAAAGTACTATCAGAGGTCTTCTATCTCTCGACACGGGCATGAGTATGAAATACCAATTTCAACTCTCAGAACATCTTATATGCTCTGTGGCGTTCAAAACGCTTTTGAAGTCCCGGTTCTAAGCCGTAAATCATGGTGCACTAAACTATCAAGTAGTCATCATACCGAGCTTTACCAAACGTTCTTAATGTCTGTATCTGCTCCTGCAATAGGTCCATCGCCTAGAGGTGCATCAAGGACATAATTCTTCTGTGCAGCAATGAGGATAATCCTCAGATAACGGAGATAGTCCGCATCATTGCTACTAACATCTTTCAACATAGTTTTCTCTAGGAACATATCATAAATAAAACGGGGAAGCTATACGCAAACAATTGATCTACAACATAGATATGTAAATACTATCAGGACTAAGCTCATGATAAATTTAAAGTTCAATTAATCATATTACTTAAGAACTCCCACTTAGACAGACATCCCTCTAATCATCTAAGTGATCACGTGATCCATATCAACTAAACCATGTCCGATCATCACGTGAGATGGAGTAGTTTTCAATGGTGAACATCACTATGTTGATCATATCTACTATATGATTCACGCTCGACCTTTCGGTCTCCAGTGTTCCGAGGCCATATCTTCATATGCTAGGCTCATCAAGTTTAAAACGAGTATTCCGCGTGTGCAAAACTGGCTTGCACCCGTTGTATGTGAACATAGAGCTTATCACACCTGATCATCACGTGGTGTCTCAGCACGAAGAACTGTCGCAACGGTGCATACTCAGGGAGAACACTTATACCTTGAAATTTAGTGAGAGATCATCTTATAATGCTACTGTCAAACAAAGCAGAATAAGATGCATAAAGGATAAACATCACATGCAATCAATATAAGTGATATGATATGGCCATCATCATCTTGTGCCTTTGATCTCCATCTCCAAAGCACCGTCATGATCACCATCGTCACCGGTGCGACACCTTGATCTCCATCGTAGCATCGTTGTCGTCTTGCCAACTATTGCTTCTATGACTATCACTACCGCTTAGTGATAAAGTGAAGCAATTACAGGGCGATTGCATTGCATAAAATAAAGTGACAACTATATGGCTCCTGCCAGTTGCCGATAGCTCCATTACAAAACATGATCATCTCATACAATAAATATAGCATCATGTCTTGACCATATCACATCACAACATTCCCTGCAAAAACAAGTTAGACGTCCTCTACCGTGTTGTTGCAAGTTTTACATGGCTGCTATGGGCTGAGCAAGAACCGTTCTTACCTACGCATCAAAACCACAACGATAGTTCGTCAAGTTAGTGCTGTTTTAACCTTCTCATGGACCGGGCATAGCCACACTCGGTTTAACTAAAGTTGGAGAAACTGACACCCGCCAGCCACCTGTGTGCAAAGCATGTCGGTAGAACCAGTCTCGCGTAAGCATATGCGTAATGTCGGTCTGGGCCGCTTCATCTAATGATACCGCCGAACCAAAGTATGACATGCTGGTAAGCAGTATGACTTGTATCGCCCACAACTCACTTGTGTTCTACTCATGCATATAACATCTACGCATAAACCTGGCTCAGATGCCACCGTTGGGGAACGTAGTAATTTCAAAAAAATTCCTGCGCACACACAGATCATGGTGATGCATAGCAACGAGAGGGGAGAGTGTGTCTACGTACCCTCGTAGACCGAATGCGGAAGCGTTAGCACAACACGGTTGATGTAGTCATACGTCTTCACGATCTGACCGATCCAAGTACCGAACGCATGGCACCTCCGAGTTCTTCACATGTTCAACTCGATGACGTCCCGCGAGCTCCGATCCAGCAAAGCTTCATGGGAGAGTTTCGTAAGCACGGCGGTGTGGTGACGGTGATGATGATGCTACCGATGCAGGGCTTCACCTAAGCACCGCTACGATATAATCGAGGTGGATTATGGTGGATGGGGGCACCGCACACGGCTAAGAAATCAATGATCAATTGTTGTGTCTATGGGGTGCCCCCCTGCCCCCGTATATAAAGGAGCAAGGGGGAGGAGGCGGCCGACCAAGGAGAGGTGCGCTAAGGGGGAGTCCTACTCCCACTAGGAGTAGGACTCCTCCTATTCCTGGTAGGAGTAGGAGAGGGGGAGGAAAGGGAGAGGAGGAGAAGGAAAGAGGGGGGCGGCCCCCTTGCCCTAAGCCAACTCTATTTGGGCCTTCGGGGTGCGCCCCACAGTCCCCTTGCTGCCCTCTATTTCCACTAAGGCCCATGTAGGCCCATTAAGCCCCCCGGGGGGTTCAGGTAACCCCTCGGTACTCTGGTATATGTCCGAAACCTTCTAGAACCTTTCCGGTGTCCGAACATAGTCGTCCAATATATCAATCTTTACGTCTTGACCATTTAGAGACTCCTCATCATGTCCGTGATCATATCCGGGACTCCGAACTACCTTCGGTACATCAAAACACAAAAACTCATAATACCGATCGACACCGAACTTTAAGCGTGCAGACCCTACGGGTTCGAGAACTATGTAGACATGACCGAGACGAGTCTCCGGTCAATAAACAATAGCGGAACCTGGATTCTCATATTGTCTCCCACATATTCTACGAAGATCTTTATCGGTCAAACCGCATAACAACATATCTTGTTCCCTTTGTCATCGGTATGTTACTTGCCCGAGATTCGATCGTCGGTATCTCAATACCTAGTTTAATCTCGTTACCAGCAAGTCTCTTTGCTCGTTCCATAATACATCATTCTGCAACTAACTCGTTAGTTACAGTGCTTGCAAGGCTTATAGTGATGTGCATTATCGAGTGGGCCCAGAGATACCTCTCCAACAATCGGAGTGACAAATCCTAATCTCGAAATACGCCAACTTAACAAGTACCTTCGGAGACACCTATAGAGAACCTTTATAATCACCCAGTTACGTTGTGACATTTGGTAGCACACAAAATGTTCCTTCGGTAAATGGGAGTTGCATAATCTCATAGTCATAGGAACATGTATAAGTCATGAAGAAAGCAATAGCAGCATACTAAACGATCAAATGCTAAGCTAACAGAATGGGTCAAGTCAATCACATCATTCTTTTAATGATGTGATCCCGTTAATCAAATGACAACTCATGTCTATGGCTAGCAAACATAACCATCTTTGATCAACGAGCTAGTCGAGTAAAGGCATACTAGTGACACTCTGTTTGTCTATGTATTCATACATGTATCATGTTTCCGGTTAATACAATTCTAGCATGAATAATAAACATTTATCATGATATAAGGAAATAAATAATAACTTTATTATTGCCTCTAGGGCATATTTCTTTCATAATGGGCATGCCAACAACAGGTCTATGTTTATCCTTTTTATCAGGTTTGGCAATTCTAGCTTCTTTACAGAAGTAAATAACATGCCCATCTATATCTTCTTCCAAGAGATCTTTAACCATAGCAATACTAGGTTCAAGTTTAATTTGTTCATCAGGTTTAGGTGTTTTAATATAGCTTTTTTAACCATAGTTGAAACTTTAGCATGTTCCTTTATCCTAACAGGGAATGGTGGTTTCTCAATATAAGCAGAAGGAACAACTGGATCAACATTATAAAGTATAGTTTTTTCTTTAATCGGTACCGGTTCTTTAGTTTCTTATTTAATAGGTGGGTGATATTTAAACCACTTCTCTTTAGGGAGTTCAACATGAGTAACAAATGATTCAAAAAAGATGGCTCATATCTCAGAGTCAAGTCCATATTTAGTGCTAAACTTTTGAAAAGCATCGGTATCCATAAAAGATTTAACACAATCATATTTAAGTTTAATACCTGACTCTTTACCTTCATTGAGTTCACAATCTTCAGAGTTGCGTTTAATTCTTTCCAAAACATCCCACCGGAATTCAATAGTCTTCTTTATAAAAGAACCAGCACAAGAAGTATCAAGCATGGTTTGATCATTACGAGAAAGCCGAGCATAAAAATTCTGGATAATAATTTCTCTTGAGAGCTCATGATTGGGGCATGGATATAACATTGACTTAAGCCTCCCATAAGCTAGAGCGATACTTTCTCCTTCACGAGGCCAAAAATTATATATATAATTCCGATCACGATGAACTAGATGCATAGGATAAAGTTTTTGGAGGAACTCCAATTTCAATCGATTCCAATTCCAAGATCCAATATCATCACATAGCCTATATCATGCCAATGCTTTTCCCTTCAAAGATAAATGGAAAACCTTTTTCATAACTTCATCCCTGGGTAAACCTGCAAGCTTGAACAATCCACAAATTTGTTCTACATATATCAAGTGCATATCAGGATGTTTGGTTCCATCTCCTGCATAAGGATTAGCTAGCAGTAGTTCTATCATACCCGAAGGAATTTCATTTTCAATATTTTCAGTAGGTGCAGTAGGTTGAGGGGTAGCTAATTGTGGTTTCAGATGAGGTGAAGATACCCCGAACAAACCCCTCAAAGGAATGTTTTCCATAGTAACAAGTGACAATAAATTTGAGCACACCATATAAATGTTTCCTTACCAAAGGCGCTTCACTCCTCGACAACGGCACCAAAAAATAGCCTTGATGACCCAAAAGTATAGGGGATCAATTGTAGCTCTTTCCGATAAGTAAGAGTGTCAAACCCAACGAGGAGCAGAAGGAAATGACAAGTGGTTTCCAGCAAGGTAATGTCTGCAAGTGCTGAAATTGTAAGTAGCGGAGTAGTTTGATAGCAAGATAATTTGTAACGAGCAAGTAACAATAGTAGTAGCAAAAGTGCAGCAAGGTATCCCAATCCTTTTGAGGCAAATGACAGGCCAAAACGGTCTCTTATGATAAGCAAAGTGTTCTTGAGGGTACACAGGTATTTCATCTAATCACTTTCATCATGTTGGTTCGATTTCTGTTCGCTACTTTGATAATTTGATATGTGGGTGGACCGGTGATTATGTGTTGTTCTTACTTGAACAAACATCCTACTTATGATTAACCTTCCCGCAAGCATCCGCAACTACGAGAAAAGTATTAAGAATAAATTCTAACCATAACATTAAAATTTTAGATCCAATTGGTCCCTTGCGGAATAGCGCATAAACTAGGGTTTAAGCTTCTGTCACTCTCGCAACCGATCATCTAATTGCTACTCCACAATGCATTTTCTTAGGCCCAAATATGGTGAACTATCTTGTAGTCGATGTTCACATGACACCACTAAGGGAATCACAACATACATACTATCAAAATATCGAACACATATCAAGTTCACATGATTACTTGCAACATGATTTCTCCCGTGACCTCAAGAATAAAAGTAACTACTCACAAATGATAAACATGCTCATGATCATAGGAGTATTAAATAGTATATTGGATCTAAACATATAATCTTCCACCAAATAAACCATATAGTAATCAACTACAAGATGTAATCAACACTACTAGTCACCCACAAGCACCAATCTATAGTTCAAGTCACAAGATTGAACACAAGAGATGAACTAGGGTTTGAGATGAGATGGTCCTATTGAAGATGTTGATGGAGATTTCCCTCCCCAAGATGGGAGAGTTGTTGGTGATGATGATTGATGTCTATTACACAACCTTCTTCTTGTAGATGTTGTTGGGCCTCCAAGTGCAGAGGTTTGTAGGACAGTAGCAAATTTCCCTCAAGTGGATGACCTAAGGTTTATCAATCCATAGGAGGCGTAGGATGAAGATGGTCTCTATCAAGCAACCCTGCAACCAAATAACAAAGAGTCTCTTGTGTCCCCAACACACCCAATACAATGGTAAATTGTATAGGTGCACTAGTTCGGCGAAGAGATGGTGATACAAGTGGTATATGGATGGTAGACAATAGTTTTTGTAATCTGAAAATATAAAAACAGCAAGGTAATGAATGATAAAAGTGAACGTAAATGGTATTGCAATGTGTTGAAACAAGGCCTAGGGTTCATACTTTCACTAGTGCAAGTCCTCTCAACAATAATATCATAATTGGATCACATAACTATCCCTCAACATGCAACAAAGAGTCACTCCAAAGTCACTAATAGCGGAGAACAAACAAAGAGATTATGGTAGGGTACGAAAGCACCTCAAAGTTATTCTTTCCAATCAATCCGTTGGGCTATTCCTATAAGTGTCACAAACAGCCCTAGAGTTTGTACTAGAATAACACCTTAAGACACAAATCAACCAAAACCCTAATGTCACCTAGATACTCCAATGTCACCTCAAGTATCCGTGGGTATGATTATACGATATGCATCACACAATCTCAGATTCATCTATTCAACCAACACATAGAACCTCAAAGAGTGCCCCAAAGTTTCTACCGGAGAATCACGACGAAAACGTGTGCCAACCCCTATGCATAGGTTCATGGGCGGAACCCGCAAGTTGATCACCAAAACATACATCAAGTGAATCACGTGGTATCCCATTGTCACCACAGATACGCACGGCAAGACATACATCAAGTGTTCTCAAATCTTTAAAGACTCAATCTGATGAGATAAATTCAAAGGGGAAACTCAATCTGTTACAAGAGAGTAGAGGGGGGAGAAAACATCATAGGATCCAAATATAATAGCAAAGCTCGCGATACATCAAGATCGTAACACCTCAAGAACACGAGAGAGAGAGAGAGATCAAACACATAGCTACTGGTACATACCCTCAGCCCCGAGGGAGAACTACTCCCTCCTCATCATGGAGAGCACCGGGATGATGAAGATGGCCGCCGGAGAGGGATTGGCCCCTCCGGCAGGGTGCTGGAATGGGTCTAGGTTGGTTTTCGGTGGCTACGGAGGCTTCTGGCGGCGGAACTCCCGATCTATTGTGCTCCTCGATGTTTTTAGGGTATATGAAGATATATAGGCGGAAGAAGTACGTCAGGGGGGCCATGAGGGTGGAGGGCGCGCCCAGGGGGTGGGCGCGCCCCCTACCTCGTGGCCTCCTTGAAGCTTCCCTTACGTGCACTTCAAGTCTTATGGGCTTCTTTCCTTCCAAAAATGAGTTCCGTGAAGTTTCAGGTCAATTGGACTCGTTTGATTTTCCTTTTCTTCTAAACCCTAAAACAAGGTAAAAACAGAAACTGGCACTGGGCTCTGGGTTAATAGGTTAGTCCCAAAAATGATATAAAAGTGTATAATAAAGCCCATAAATATCCAAAACAGTAGATAATATAGCATGGAGCAATCAAAAATTATAGATACGTTGGAGACGTATCAGCATCCCCAAGCTTAATTCCTGCTCGTCCTCGAGCAGGTAAATGATAAAAACAGAATTTTTTATGCGGAGTGGTACTTGGCATAATCTCAGTTTAATTCTTCTTAATTGTGGCATGAATATTCAGATCCATAAGATTCAAGACAAAAGTTCATATTTACATAAAAATAATAATACTTCAAGCATACAAACAAAGCAATCATGTCTTATCAAAATAACATGGCCAAAGAAAGCTATCCCTACAAAATCATATAGTCTGGCAATGCTCCATCTTCACCACACAAAATATTTAAAGCATGCACAACCCCGATGACAAGCCAAGCAATTGTTTCATACTTTTGATGTTCTCAAACTTTTTCAATCTTCATGCAATACATGAGCGTGAGCCATGGACATAGCACTATAGGTGGAATAGAATGGTGGTTGTGGAGAAGACAAAAAAGAGAAGATAGTCTCACATCAACTAGGCGTATCAACGGGCTATGGAGATGCCCATCAATAGATATCAATGTGAGTGAGTACGGATTGCCATGCAACTTATGCACTAGAGCTATAAATGCATGAAAGCTCAATAAAAGAAACTAGTGGGTGTGCATCCAACTCGCTTGCTCACGAAGACCTAGGGCATTTTGAGGAAGCCCATCATTGGAATATACAAGCCAAGTTCTATAATGAAAGATTCCCACTAGTATATGAAAGTGACAACATAGGAGACTCTCTATCATGAAGATCATGGTGCTACTTTGAAGCACAAGTGTGGTAACACTACTAGGGAAAACCTTATACACAGAATATTACTAGCAGCGCTCTTCAAAATACGACGCTACTGCTATTTAGCAGCAGCGCGTTCCATGAAAACACGCTGCTGAATAGAAAATAGCAGTAGCGCGTCATCTCTAAACCGCGCTGCTGCTCCCATTGCCATGACCTCGCCGTCCAGCTAGTTATAGCAGTAGCGCCTTATGCCTTACCCCTCTACTGCTATTCTCCTTAGCTGTAGCGCTTTCTCATGCCCGCGCTACTACTAACCCTACCTTATCCCCACACGTACGGCTGACCCTGTCTCTCTCACTCACTCTCCCCCTCTCAGTCACTCCCACCCGCGCCGATAACCGTTGTCGTTCGTCGCCGCCGCCGCCGTCGTCCATCCGCCACCAAGGTACTCCCTCCTTCCGTCCCTCCTCCTCCCACCGTGCCCTCCTCCCTCCTCCTCCCTCCGCCTGCGGCCGCCCCCTCCTCCCTCCTCCGCCAGCAGCCCTCCTCCCCCCGCCCCTCCCTCCTCCTCCTCCTCCGACCGCCCCTCCCTCCTCCTCCTCCGGCCGGCCCCTCCTCCTCCTCCTCCGGCCGCCCCTCCCCCTCCTCTCTCCTCCCTCCCTCCCTCCCTCCCTCCCTTGTCTCTGTTTTTGCAAACCATAGGTAACTAGTTTATTTAGTAAGTGATTATTATAACTAGTTTATTTATATTAAGTGCTTAATAGAACTAGTTTATTTAGTAAGTGCTTAATAGAACTAGTTTATTTAGTAAGTAGTTAGTAAAACTAGTTTATTTAGTAAGTAGTTAATAAAACTAGTTTATTTACTGTTAGGATTATATATAAGATATTTTCAAAAAAAATTCATATTTTGAACCATTGAAATGCAATGACCATCGATAAGTGGCCTATGTTTTGCCGGAGTGTTGATTAATTTCCGTCCCGGCAAATTTCAGGCGCTCGATATGTCCTTTTTTAGCAAAGGTCATGCCGGATTTTTTGGGTTTTGCCGTCGAGTTATAATCTTTGAATTTTGAACACAGGAGATGTCTGATGACGATGGGATCCCTGAGTGTGTGTACTGCTACGATGACCGAGGTGTGTGCGACAGGTTTCCTCACCTGCAAAACGATAGGTTTTTCACCGTGAAGCTGGAAGAGACCTTCGATGTTTGTACAGTACGCAACGACCAGCATTTCATCGTATTTAATATCATCACTTGTGCTTCTTTTGTTCAACGTGTAATTTATGGATTTTTTTCAATTCGATTAGTACATCCCGTGCCATGCTAGACCATATGTATTGGAGAAGCTTGGTTTTGGTTTAGATGACTTTGAGAATGTGGAGACGAGGAGGGCTCACTTAAGAACTAAACATGGTTATGAGTTTCTGGTTTTTGGTTAAGGTTATCTTGTCTCATTCATAGAAGATGTTGAGGCCTTCAAAAACAGTCACTCTATCAGCCCAAATTATACTAGATACGTGCCACTAGTCCATACATTGCTTGATGATAACTTCATTGCCAAAAACTTGGTAAGATTTTGTTAATGATGGTAACTTCATTGCATACATTATTCTTAAGTAAACCATTGCTAACTATATATGTTACTATTCCATTTTTGAACAGAGGCTCCCGAAGCAGGTTGTGCCTGATATGCTATTTACCGAAGGTGATATGCATATGGTTAGCTTATGACCAACTCCTTCGGAGGCTTACCATACTGCATACTCGAGTTCTTCAAATGATGGAAGGCTCAAAATCAAAGAATGGAGCAAAGTGATGAATGCGCACACGCAAATAATTGGAGACAAAATGAATGTGCGCAAGCCACAAGTTGGAGATAGGTTTATGTCCATTCTCCATTATGGTGAAGGACCGGTTTATCTGTTTTATGGTATTTTAGCTAGGAGAGAGGAGTAGGTCCTAAGTATTAAGAACAATTAGTTAGTGTTGATTATATATGACTACAATAACTTAGACTTGATGGTGATGATGAGTAGGAGTAGTGATTATGATTACTATGATGATGAGGAGGAGGAGTTGTTATTATGACTAGTGACGAAGTTGTTATATGACATTGGACGAAAATGATGATTATGAGGAGTTATGTGACAATGATGTATTATTATGATAAGTTGTTAATGATATTATAATGATGATGATAAGTTATTATGTCATTGGGTGAAAGAACCGCCGATTAGTTTCAAATGGATGGATCCAAAGTGACCATTGGTTACTTTGGATCCATGCACTTGAAACTAATCCAAGGTTCTTTCACCTAGTGATTTAATAACTCATTATGATGTAAAAACAATCTCTAAATTGCTACTGTATGAAAAATTGTATACAGGTATATGAATACGACCTAAAATTCAAGAGAAATGGAATAGGGAATAATAGTAGTAGCGATTGTTTTCGAAAGCGCTACTAGTAATTAGCAGTAGCGCTTGACTAGGCAAGCGCTACTACTAAGTAGATATAGCAGTAGCGAGTGCCTGTAGGCGCTACTGCTAAGCATTAGCTGTAGCGCCTTATCAGTAGCGCGCCTACCCGCGCTACTGATAGGCCAAAAACCGGCGCTACTGCTAGGCTTTCCCTAGTAGTGTAAAAGGATAGTAGCATTGCCCCTTCTCTCTTTTTCTCTCATTTTTTTATTTTTTTATTTGGTCCTTCTCCTTTTTTGGCCTCTTTTTTTATTTTTTTTATTTGGGCTTCTTTGGTCTCTTTTATTTATTTATTTTCGTTCGGAGTCTCATCTCGACTTATGGGGGAATCATAGTCTCCATCACCCTTTCCTCACTGGGACAATGCTATAATAATGATGATCATCACACTTTTATTTACTTACAACTCAAGAATTACAACTTGATACTTAGAACAAGATATGACTCTATATGAATGCCTCCAGCGGTGTACCGGGATGTGTAATGACTCATGAGTGACATGTATGAAAGAATTATGAACGGTGGCTTTGCCACAAATACGATGTCAACTACATGATCATGCAAAGCAATATGACAATGATGAAGTGTGTCATAATAAACGGAATGGTGGGAAGTTGCATGGCAATATATCTCAGAATGGCTATGGAAATGCCATAATAGGTAGGTATGGTGGCTGTTTTTAGGAAGGTATATGGTGGTTTTATGGTACCGGCGAAAGTTGCGCGGTACTAGAGAGGCTAGCAAAGGTGGAAGGGTGAGAGTGTGTATAATCCATGGACTCAACATTAGTCATAAAGAACTCATATACTTATTGCAAAAATCTACAAGTTATCAAAGAAAAGTATTATGCACATGCTCCTAGGGGGATATATTGGGTAGGAAAAGACCATCGCTCGTCCCCGACCGCCACTCATAAGGAAGACAATCAATAAATAAATCATTCTCCGACTTCATCACATAACGGTTCACCATACGTGCATGCTACGGGAATCACAAACTTCAACACAAGTATTTCGCAAATTCATAACCACTCAACTAGCATGACTCTAATATCACCATCTCCATATCTCAAAACAATTATCAAGTATCAAACTTCTCATAGTATTCAACACACTCATAAGATAATTTTATTATTCTTGAATACCTAGCATATTAGGATTTTAAGCAAATAACCATGCTATTTAAGACTCTCAAAATAATCTAAGTGAAGCATGAGAGTTCATCTATTTCTTCAAAATAAAACTACCACCATGCTCTAAAAGATATAAGTGAAGCACTAGAGCAAATGACAAACTACTCCGAAAGATTTAAGTGAAGATCAATGAGTAGTCGAATAATTATGCAACTATGTGAAGACTCTCTAACATTTAATAATTTCAGATCTTGGTATTTTATTCAAACAGCAAGCAAAACTAAATAAAATAAAATGACGCTCCAAGCAAAACACATATCATGTGGCGAATAAAAATATAGCTCCAAGTAAAGTTACCGATGGAAGTAGACGAAAGAGGGGATGCCTTCCGGGGCATCCCCAAGCTTAGGCTCTTTTATATCCTTGAATATTACCTTGGGGAGCCTTGGGCATCCCCAATCTTATGCTCTTGCCACTCCTTATTCCATAGTCCATCGAATCCTTACCCAAAACTTGAAAACTCCACAACACAAAACTTAACAGAAAACTCATAAGCTCCGTTAGTATAAGAAAATAAATCACCACTTCAAGATACTGTAATGAACTCATTCTTTATTTATATTGGTGTTAAACCTACTGTATTACAACTTCTCTATAGTTTATAAACTATTTTACTAGCCATAGATTCATCAAAATAAGTAAACAACACAATGAAAACAGAATCTGTCAAAAACAGAACAGTCTGTAGTAATATAGATCAAACGTATACTTATGGAACTCATAAAATTCCCAAATAAATTGCTGGACCTGAGGAATTTATCTATTAATCATCTTTAAAAAGAATTAACTAAATAGCACTCTCCAAATAAAAATGGGAGCAATTCTCGTGAGCGCTAAAGTTTCTGTTTTTTACAGCATGATCAACAAGACTTTCCCAAAGTCTTCCCAAAGGTTCTACTTGGCACAAACACTAATTAAAAGCATAAAACCACATCTAATCAGAGTCTAGATGAATTATTTATTAATAAACATGAGCAAAAATCAAGGAACAAAAATTTTTGGGTTGCCTCCCAACAAGCGCTATCGTTTAACGCCCCTAGCTAGGCATGATGATTTCAATGATGCTCACATAAAGGATAAGAGTTGTAACATAAAGAGAGCATCATGAAGAATATGACTAGCACATTTAAGTCTAACCCACTTCCTATGCATAGGGATTTTGTGAGCAAATAACTTGTGGGAACAAGAATCAACTTGCATAGGAAAGCAAAACAAGCATAACTTCAAAAATTTAAGCACATAGAGAGGAAACTTTATATTATTGCAATTCCTACAAGCATATATTCCTCCCTCATATAATTTTCAGTAGCATCATGAATGAATTCAACAATATAACCAGAACCTAAAGCATTCTTTTCATGATCTACAAGCATAGAAATTTTATTACTCTCCACATAAGCAAAATTCTTCTCATTCGGAATAGTGGGAGTATCATAGGAAACTCGAATACTATAAATTGTTTCCACATTAAAAGAGTAATGTTCAGAGAAGGGGTAATCATAATCATGACAAGTTTTATAAATGTAATCACTACTTTTTATAGCATAAGTATCATCACAATAATCATCATAAGTAGGAGGCATGCTATCATCATTATAAACTTGCATATCAAAACTTGGGAGACTAAAAATATCATCTTCATTAATAATAGCTTCCCCAAGCTTGGGACAAACATTAATTGAAGCAAATATATTCTCAAAAACATCATGTTCATCAAACATAGCATCCCCAAGCTTGGGCCTTTTCATATCATAAGCATAATCACTCTCATAATTAATAGTATGGATAGCACCAATAGTATAGCAATTATCATATTCTTCCAAGCAAGTGCCAAAAAGATTATCAAGATCATAAGAAGTATCATTATCTTCCACAAATATATTTTCATGAGGCACAATAGTAATAGGATCAGCATTATTTGGGGGAGATATCTTTTTACCTCTCTTCCTTTTTCTTTTCTTCTTCTTCACCACATCATGTGTGGGTTCAATCCTCTTTTTGGAGCTCCTTATTAATGAGATTGGTTGAATAGGAGGCTCTTCCTCGTTACCTGATTCATCATAAGAAATAATAGGAGGGTATTGGGAAGTCTCTTCCCTTTCATTAGTATTCTATTCATCTTCTATTTATTTTCTTTTCTTTATGTAATTGGCAATATAAGGATTTTCAATACAATTCACCGCACAATACATATAAATTTCCTCTAGATCAAAATGAAGAACTCTATCAAGGGCAAATTTTGGAATATCCTTAGTTATACGTTTCATTTATTCATAACCCAAGAGCAAACTAAGTTCATTATGATGTGCAAGGGAAATCAAGTCATCAAAAATTTTGGACACGATACGATCATGAAACAATTTGCATTGGGTATTGAAATGATCATGCTCACTGCAAAGTTCACAAGTACGGCTAAGAAAATATAAATTTTTAGCACAATCATCTAGTATTTCTTGCAACAATTTAGTTTCTAAGTACTTATGCCTCTTGCAATATCTATCTTCCCTATTTGGTGTGTACTTACAAACCCAATGTACTCCACAAAAATTGACATGTTTATAGGAGACATCATAACTAGTGCAATCATCATTAGTATCATGGATATTCAAAGAATTCGTACTAACAACATTGCAATCATGCTCATCATTCAAAGATTTAGTGCCAAACATTTTATAGATTTCTTCTTCTAGCACTTGAGCACAATTATCCTTCCCATCATATTTACGAAAGATATTAAAAAGGTGAAGCGTATGAGACAAACTCAATTCCATTTTTTTATATTTTTCTTTTATAAACTAAACTAGTGAGAAAACAAGAAACTAAAAGACTCGATTGCAAGATCTAAAGATATACCTTCAAGCGCTAACCTCCCCGGCAACGGCACCAGAAAATAGCTTGATGTCTACTACACAACCTTCTTCTTGTAGACGTTGTTGGGCCTCCAAGTGCAGAGGTTTGTAGGACAGTACCAAATTTCCCTCAAGTGGATGACCTAAGGTTTATCAATCCGTAGGAAGCGTAGTATGAAGATGGTCTCTCTCAAGCAACCCTGCAACCAAATAACAAAGAGTCTCTTGTGTCCCCAACACACCCAATACAATGGTAAATTGTATATGTGCACTAGTTCGGCGAAGAGATGGTGATACAAGTGGTATATGGATGGTAGATAATAGTTTTTGTAATCTGAAAATATAAAAACAGCAAGGTAATGAATGATAAAAGTGAACGTAAACGGTATTGCAATGTGTTGAAACAAGGCCTAGGGTTCATACTTTCACTAGTGCAAGTCCTCTCAACAATAATATCATAATTGGATCACATAACTATCCCTCAACATGCAACAAAGAGTCACTCCAAAGTCACTAATAGCGGAGAACAAACGAAGAGATTATGGTAGGGTACGAAAGCACCTCAAAGTTATTCTTTCCAATCAATCCGTTGGGCTATTCCTATAAGTGTCACAAACAGCCCTAGAGTTTGTACTAGAATAACACCTTAAGACACAAATCAACCAAAACCCTAATGTCACCTAGATACTCCAATGTCACCTCAAGTATCCGTGGGTATGATTATACGATATGCATCACACAATCTCAGATTCATCTATTCAACCAACACATAGAACCTCAAAGAGTGCCCCAAAGTTTCTACCGGAGAATCACGACGAAAACGTGTGCCAACCCCTATGCATAGGTTCATGGGCGGAACCCGCAAGTTGATCACCAAAACATACATCAAGTGAATCACGTGGTATCCCATTGTCACCACAGATACACACGGCAAGACATACATCAAGTGTTCTCAAATCTTTAAATACTCAATCCGATGAGATAACTTCAAAGGGGAAACTCAATCCGTTACAAGAGAGTAGAGGGGGGAGAAAACATCATAGGATCCAAATATAATAGCAAAGCTCGCGATACTTCAAGATCGTAACACCTCAAGAACACGAGAGAGAGAGAGAGAGAGATCAAACACATAGCTACCGGTACATACCCTCAGCCTCGAGGGAGAACTACTCCCTCCTCGTCATGTAGAGCACCGGGATGATGAAGATGGCCACCGGAGAGGGATTGCCCCCTCCGGCAGGGTGCCAGAACGGGTCTAGATTGGTTTTCGGTGGCTACGGAGGCTTCTGGCGGCGGAACTCCGATCTATTGTGCTCCTCGATATTTTTAGGGTATATGGAGATATATAGGCGGAAGAAGTACGTCAGGGGGCGGCAAAAGTGCTCCTGCCCAAGTTCCGCCTCGAGGCGGCGGCGCTCCATCCCGAAAGTCATCTCCTTATTTTTTTTTCTAGGTCAAAATGACTTATATACTAGAATATGGGCACCGGAGGTGGGCCTGGGTGAGCACAACCCACCAGGGCGTGCCTAGGCACCCTGGCGCACCCAGGTGGGTTGTGCCCACCTGGTGGGCCCCCTCTGGTAGTTATTTGCTCCAATAATTCTTAAATATTCCATAAAAGATCCTCGTGAAGTTTCACCTCATTTGGAGTTGTGCAGAATAGGTAGCCTGACATAGCTTTTTCAGGTCCAAATTTCGAGGTGCTAATTCTCCCTCTTTGTGTATGCCTTGCATATTATGAGAGAAAAAGCATTAGAATTACTCCTAAAAGCATTACTATGGATAAAAACATTATAAATAACAATAAGAAAACATGATGCAAAATAGACGTATCAGCTGCTCCATCCCCTTTTTCGTCGGCATCACTCTATCTTCCCAATCGGCCTTGTCAGGGCTATCGACCCTCCATGTGGACATTTCCCTGACGAGAACAAAGAGGACCGCACCGAGACAGAGTTTAGGTAGAGGGAACGGGACTATTCCGAGTGGGTCAAGGAGGGCACATTCGGTAAGGTTGAATCAGCCGTCAGGCGGGCCTGACTCGATGCCGCCCATTGCTAGCTAGCATGGATCATGACAGCCACCTTCGTAGAAATGGACGTCTCACTCATGCAGTGCTGCGAAGATGTGCCTATCTCCCGCATCCAGGACTCACCAAAGTATGTAAACCGTGTGACCGCGCAAGTGACAACTGCTAAAGCATCCCTTGCTTGCTGAGTCACCTGCAAATTGGGACGAGCGCGAATTAGATGGTGAAGAAATCTATGTTTTGAAGCTTCAAATTTTACTAGAAATTGTTGTTGGTGAATCATATTAGACATTGTATACTCATGCTAGATATGAGTGTTGAAATCAGATTCGAAGCTTCCATCATTATTTGATGTGATGGGGAAGAAATAGTTCCTATGCCAATGAACAAATGGTCCGACATGGATAATATTTTTGGAGGATCTGGTTACACTGATCATGAGTTTGCGAAACTATTGAGCATCCATAATTTATAGCGATCGCCTTCATAAGGGTTTTGGGGATCCAAAATATGTCACGTCAGTTAGGGTTTCCCTAGCTTAAGCCCCAGTTCCACTCTAGATAAGTGTTGCTAATACAAGAGGTACACTTGCTAGTTACTGCAACAGCGTTTGTGTCATAAATATTAGGATGAGAAATAAGATGAGCTTCCTATTGTCAAGATGATAAGGACCTTGGTAGGCACACGTTCTAGATCTTTATTCACTGATAAAATGGTAGGAATTTGAAAATTTGATACTAGCTTAGGGCTTATTTGGTAGCTTCCTTGCTCCCAGTTCCTCCAACTTCGGGTCTGGCGCTGGGCCGAGCGAGTTAATTCCCGGAGTTACTCCGGAGAAGCTTAATTTCAATTTTCAAGAGTTGAGAAGCTGGGAAAGTGAGCTCCACTGCAAGTTCGCCAAGTGAAGCTACCTCGTACCTATTTGAGGAAAAAAAATCCTCTCATTTACCTTGCCTCTCGATTCATCTCCCATTCCCCTCGCCCCCCATCCAGCAACCCTAGCTGCCACAGGCAGTAAGACGTCGTGGTGCACTGGTAGCCGCCCTCCCCTACCGACATGAGTCGCTTGATTCTGATGGCTTGCCCTCCTCCTGTGTCATTGGCTTCCGTCGCTTTTCTCACAACCCCCATAGCAGGCCGCCGTCAGTCCCCAACCTCGCTGATGACCAGAGCCCATCCCCAGAACCCATGACTAACAGAGCATGTTAGGCCTCATGGGGCTCATCCCCGGCATCCTCAAACACTAGAGAATGTAGGCTGCCTCGTGGAGCTCGTTAAGGACCACTTTTTCTACCTCGCCGATCAGCTACTCGTTGCTAGGAAGGTAAGTGGAATAAGAACATGGATATGAGATGTTGTGTGCTAAGGTGTTTGTGGATTTGACCGATTTGTGCTATTATTTTTGAAACATGGGCAAAAGATTTCTCACATTTAATTGATTGAGAAAATGGTTGATAGTGTACAACACTCGCTCGAAGGTGCCAAAATATTAATGGAACTACTCTTGCAACATGATCACACTCAAGTGCCTCACCCCTGCAACGGGCCAGCATGGAATCTCATGTTTGATGTTTGCAAGGATAGTCATTGGTGAGGCGTAAATGTTTCAAAACACCAGTGCATTCCTTCCGTTCCAGATTTCCCAAGACGTGAGCATCGATATGCCATAAGTGTAGGAGATCCATTGCAAATCTTTTTGATACATAAACATACCGACCGCACAAGGCAGAAGGAATTGATAAGTGCAAAAAGTAACAATTCATTGTAAGTACTTAAAGATGTAATTGTGTAGTTGAATGTGGTGGTGGAGTCGTAAGGAAATAATAATAATAATAATAATAATAATAATAATAATAATAATAATAGTAAAAGAGTGTGGCAAGTGTCTGAATCCTTAATTCTTTTTAAATTCCACATATTTACTCCATCGATATTTCAAGTGTACAGTTGACTGCTTTTAAATGACAAACATTTCTCCTTAACTTGATTTCAATTACATTACAATATTGTAGCTAATTTATTTTCTTGGGATTACTCATCCAAGCAAGAGAAAGAGACATGCTTGGAGCGACTTCGATAGGTTGGTCGGTAGGGACGGAGCCAGATAACATATATAAGGGGGCCAATGAAACAATAAAAACATTGAAGGGGCCAAGCATGATGAGTGTATTTTTTTACCGTCATCGCACCATAGTTTAAACCGGTTTATTTCAGGAACACCAAGATATCCGCTCCAATATTGTTACTAATGACTAACAAAAGCAAACAATTCAAAAATTCACTTTTTATTTTGTTTCGACAGGAAAATGAGCTAAGCATGGACGAAGTCAAGCATATATATATGGAAAGGAGTAATCTGAAGATAAGATATATCAAGTGGGAGGCCCACTAGAACGCAAGACGGCTTATGCACATGTGGCTCTGGGAGGTCCAACCTGACAACTATTATGAAGGAGCCTTTGTCAGATTCGCAAAAGAGTAGTCACCAGAACCTTATCTCTGCATTAGAAGCCATTTTTCAGCCCTAGACGCCACCATTTCGCATCTCGTTTCCATAGCCAACCATCACCATCCCGGCAACAAACCACCTCCAAGTTGGCCATACTTGTAATCGTGTATCACAAACGACATATTATCTAAAACATTCATCTTGATATGTTCTTCAATGATTTCTTCTCACGATCTGAATGCTATGTGCAGTAATTCGATAAGGTCATGGGTTGAAACATAGCCTTGCAACCCGATGTATTTATTGCAGGGATTGATGGAATGACTTTGAATTAACATCATGTATGTGTGAAATAAAATTGCATCGTAGTTGTCTCTTGTCTCTGTTGTGTTTGTCGTGCCTGCGGTACCCAGGATCACATACATAGAGCCACAAGAAGGCTAACCACAGGGAGAACGTGAAGCACTATTTTGAACTATAGTGACAAAAAGGTTTAGTACGGCAGCATGAATCCAATCCCTGGGGATACATAAGGTGTAGTCATTATACACCCAACGATTTTGTCTCATTTATCTTAATAACCGAGGTAACCACACATGGAGGAAAGGGCTTACGATTGGACTACTGACTCTTGATGCCGGGCGTGTTCCAGTTAGGATATAATTTAGACACATCCTCACTTCGATATGTTGAAAGCATATTCTAATGTTTGTCTTCTAGAGCACAAATTAAAATCATAATAATCCCAACCACAAATATATGGGTGTAAAAATCAATTGCTCGTAGACATGCCTATTTTTCTTATAAGTGTTCTCTGTTGCAACTTTATTACGATCCGATATAAAAACTGGAATCTAATTCTCTCGCAAAAACTTGGTAGAATCACTTGTCATCCTCTCGTTGGTTTGATAACTCAAAGTCACTTGTTGGGGAAATAGGCTGGGAACCATTCTGCTATCCATTACCGGATCACCAATGGGATTCATCAAACATTTTTCGGATGCCGCTGTCTAGGAGGAATTGTGTTGCCAGGGATGAGACGTAGTTGTCCGGTGTAGGGAAAAGTTAACACTTGCTCCGGTGTTTTTCGCTTTAGCTAGGCCATCAAGCTCCAAGGATACTTTTATCCGTTCTCTGATTTGTTGAGTACTTTCTTTTTCGCTAGAGAAAAACTAAATAAGAGATAATGTCTTCTTTCTAGCTCGGAGAAAACAAGGACCCTATTATATCAACACAGGGTTACATGCAAGTCTCAACACTACGACTCAAAAAAGAAAAGAATGAAGTATCAACACAGGGTTACATGCAGGTCTCAACACTACATGCAAGAACAACCAGGGAACTAGGGTCCTGGGTGTGTCGTCTTGTGTTATTTCCTCTTCTCCATCGAAAACTAGTAAAGCACGGGCTGGTGGTAGCATCTGGCCTTTCTTGATGAATAGAACGTAGAGAGGGCTCTCCTGGTAGATGTCCACGCCGAACAAATGCAAGTTTGTCTGCTGGAAATCCGAGATCTCCAACATGTCACCCACACTGAAGACGCAGTTTTTGATGAAGTCCGTGTACCCCCTCTCCCTTGATGACGCAGACGCCGCTGCTCTCCCACTGCATCAACTGCAGTTCCTTGATGTCGGTGTAGCGCTCAATCACGAGCACTGGATTTATTATGATATTGTATCATAAAAAATATTATGCTACTATGTGTCATGCATGCCAATAAATAAAGTCATCTATGATACTAATATATGATACTATGCATTACGGAGATAGTATTACCCATTACAAGGAGCCTAATGCTCCAATTTGTATTGACGCTAAGCTAAACCAGATAGGCAAAAAGTGAAGCGGCAGTGTAGCTAAAGAGGAGAGGGATGGTTTTGGTGTCTCAAAGAGTAAACAATGCCGGTTACTAGGCCCTATGTATATTTGGATCCCATATGGATCTTCTAGTCCATATCCTCTTTCCCCCCTAGTTCTTGAGTGTCCACATAATATCCTACAGCTAACTACTTGGGATAACCTTACCTACAACAGATTAAGCCCATATGCATTGGAGAGTTTACTTTCCTAAGCCCCTGCATACACTAAGAACTTACTCTAAGAACACGTGCATCGTGAGAGGCTTCATACTTCCTGCGCGATCCAATCTTGGAACTAACATGAGGGGGGCCATCTCTTATCATGGTAGAGTGTGTTATCCATATTCAAACACCAGTAGAAATAGTAGCAAATTTATGTTTTAGGAACAATAGTTTTTACTCTGGGTCCTTCGTCCTACATAATATCTACATGATAAAATTGTCAAAGTTATGTCAAAATAAGTATAAACCAGTCGCTATTGTCAAAGGATGAAGCCCGATGTGAAATAAGATCAAGATGGTGGAGAGATGAGTGAGCTGGTCCACCATGGACCATGCTCCATCATACCTAGCCCATCATGGACTAGTGGATGAAGATTATCGTAGTTGTCCCTCCTATCGAGCACTTTAAGGGAAAACATTGATCATTTGTCAAGGCCACTAGCCCAGATATAGTTTCTCATGTTCATGTCCCCTCACTCTTAGTTGAATCAAATCAAGGGTAGAGTCACATGGCTCCAAGACTAGTCTAAGAACCTAGGGTCCAGTCTGATTACTCCGTTGACTCGGGATGACATCAAGGAAGAGAAGTTTGGAGCTGACCTCGGAGAGTCTCCGAAGACCCCAAGTCATGGATCAATCTTCCCTCGACACTTTTCCTAATATATCATTATGTTGTGATAAACCAAATGACCTCACTTATTAATAACAGTTGAGAGCTGTCATTTTGATGAGTGTATGGTGATCTTTGGTACAAGACCGTCGTACACACCCCATACTGGCTTTGTATTACAACCACTAAACTAGAGATGTTGCCCACAAAACTTTGTAAATTTGGATGCAGAGAGCAGGTGGGGAGGTACTCATCGAGCTCGAGCTACACCACGAGCGAGGGGATCTGAAAGGTCGATGCGCCCATGCTCCTTTTTGTATTTTTTTTGTGCACCTGTACTACGTCCCATTTTTTACTGATGTTTGATGCTTTTTGCTAGATGCTGAGTACAATGAGCTTTTTTGAACACATTTTGCCACGGTTTGTGTATGAAATAGTCCCTGAATTTGCCATGCTACGCTTAAATATGAGTAGAGCACAATTTTTTGTTGTGATTTATTCAGATACTAACTCTGCCATATGAGTAGTACACAAATTTAGGTTTATTGTCCTATAATAAATGGCAATTTTTAATCATGATGTTTAGCAAAACATGATACTCCGCACTGGCAAATTCCTTAGATTATTACAAATTCTCATACCATGGCAACTTTATAAATTGTCAGTTCATTCACATGACAATATTTTTTTGATAGTTTTTGTCCTACTATCATGGCCCATCTCAATCATGGCAAATTTGTCATGGCAAACTTAAGATGTTCAAAAACATGTCAAACTTCTTTATTTTTTAAGATGTTCAACAACATGGCAAATTTGCAGTGGCAAATTAAGATGTTCAAAAACATTGCAAACTTGGCATGGCAACTAAAATCCATTATTTATATATATATATATATATATATATGTGTGTGTGTGTGTGTGTGTGTGTGTGTGTGTGTGTGTGTGTGTGTGTGTGTGTGTGTGTGTGTGTTTTGCCATGGCAACTAAAAGCATTTTTTCTATGGCTCATTTTTTCTCTTTTGCAAAGTCCATCCGAAGAATGTCTTGCCATGGCAATTACATTTTCATGGGACGATGACAAATAGAGTTGTGATTGTAAATTTAATTTTTATGCATCGTGACATTTCTGGTGCATGGACCATGTCAAATTTTTGTAACAATGGCATGGCAAAATTATTTATTTTTGCAACATGGAAAATTTAGTTTTATAGCCATGTCAATTTTTTTACTTTATTGCCATGGTAATTTTACCATGTTTTTGCTATGGCAATTTTAGCGTTCTTTTTCCAATGGCAATTTTTATATTTTTTAAAGTGCCATGCCAAATTAACATGTTTTTGTTTTGTCATGGCAACTTAACCATTACATGGAAATTTACTTTTTTACATACATGGCAACTTTTTTTTACTTTTACTTTTGCTCATGGCAAATTTACTTCTTTACTTGCCATGGCAATTACATCCATGGAAAATTTTACTTTTCATTTGCCATGGCATTTTGCAATCCACACTTTTGTGTATCTTCATGTATATAGTAAAATATAATGGCAATTAAATTAACTATTTATTTTTGCCATGGCAAAATTACCTTAATTGCCATGTCAAATTTACCTAAATCGCCATGGCAACTCTTAACTTTTATCGCCATGGCAATTTTCACTTTTTATTTTTTTTCCATGCCAAATTTACCTTAATTGACATGGCAAATTTACATAAATTGACATGGCAAATTTACCTAATCGCCATGGCAAATATTTATCTTTTATTGCCATGGCCAATTTACCTTTTTTGCCATGGCAAAATTTTATTTTATTCACTACATAGCATGGGAACTTTTTGGTAGTGTAGTATGGATCTCCTAGATTATATTTTCATTAGTGTTTCTTTGCCATCTTTTTCAACAAAAATCCATGTACCCATTACATTTTTCCAAAAAGTTGCCATGTGTTTTTAGTGAAAAAGTCTCCTAAATTTTCCATCTTATTTTTGAAGAAAAACTTACTAAATTTGCCGTGTGTAAACATTTCGTTATAGGTAGTGCGATAATTTTATTTATTTATTAATCCATGGTAAATTTATGTTTTGAGATCATGGAAATTTATGTATGAGATCATGGACTATAGCAAACTCCTTTCTTTTCTTTAATTTTCATGATGGAAATTTTATTCTTGAGTTCCATGGCAATTGTATTTTTAAAACAGGGCAATTTATACTACCACACCATGGCAAATTTCTCGCACATAATTTTGTGTTCAAATTGTGCATACAACACATGGAAGTTTAATTAATAATAGCATGGCATTTTTTTACTATGAATCTTCCATGGCAACTTTTTTTGTTTGCATGATGGCATTTAAAAAAATTCTTTTTACCCATGGCATTGTTTTTGTGCTTTTAAAAGTTGATAACATTTTTGTTTCGTAGCGCAGCAAAAATATGGGCTTTAATCTGGCATAGCAAAAAAATAGTTGAGCTTTTTTTCGCTACCGGGCTGTAGGGTCTATGGGGAGGGGCGTTCGTGTTTGGGGGGCTCTCCTGCCGAACGGATTCGTTCGCATCGATCTCCCCTCAGTACGAACGACTCGTTCGGTCTGGGGTTCTCCCAGACCGAATGGTCGGGAGATATCGGGGTCCTTTAAATTTGAAAAATTGAAACTGAGAATTTGATAATGACGAATTAGCATTATTCAAAGAGTCTAAAAGAGGAACACAAGGAAAAAAAAGGTTTATTGTCGCTTATGGGCACAAGAGGAGGGAAGAAACGAGGGAGCACCTCATGGTGGTGGACATGCGATGATTGAGGTTTAATCTTCCCCTAGAAGGAGGAAGCTGGTCCTCACATGCACACATGTATGGTACGTAGTTTGTTTGGTGTAGGGAGGAATGTTAACATTTGCTCCGGTATTCTTGACTTTGGCTAGGCTGTCGAACTGTAGATATATTTTCATCGATTTTCCGATTTGTTGAATGCCGTCTCTTTCACCAGAGAAAAACTAAAAGAGATATGTCTTTTTTGTAACTCGGACAAAATAAGATGTATATTATATCAACGCAGGTTACATGCAAGTTTCAACACCATGACTTCAAAAAAGAAAAGAATCAAGTCTCGACACTACCATAGAACAAACAGGTTTGTACAATGCTACATGCAAGAACAACTAGGGAACTAGCTTAGGGTACGTGGTCTTGTGCTGTTTCCTCTCCTCCATCGGAAACTACTAGAGCATGGGGTGGTGGTAGCATCTGGTCTTTCTTGATGAAGAGAACATAGAGAGGGCTCTCCTGGTACCCCTCCTCGTAGATATCCACGCCGAACAAACGCATGGCTTTCTGCTTGAAAGCCCAGATCTCCACCACGTCACCCACACTGAAGCCGCAGTTGTTGATGAAGTCCATGTACCCCTCTCCCTTGATGACGCAGACGCCGCTGCTCTCCCACCTCGTCAGCTGCAGCTCCCTGATGCCGGCGTAGCGCTCGATCACCAGCACGGGAAGGCCGCCGTGCTCCTTCCCCCTTCGCTTCTTCGTCTTCTCGCCAGGTACCTTGGGTAGCTTCGGCAGCCTTGGTCTCGGGGCTTCCACGTGCACCAGGTTGGCGGCCTGGCGATCTAGGTGGGAGAGGATCGGCCGGAGGTTGCGCATCACACCGTCGATCGGGAGGCGGAACCGGTTCTGCTGCGGATCCACGTCAGTGGAGGTGACGGTCTTCTCGTCGACGAAGTACACGGGCAGGTTGATGCGGAGCCTCAGGTACGGCAGCAGGCCATCGGGTGCGCGTATCCCCGGCGGCTCAGCTCTGACCTTGGGAGCGGTGGCAATGAGCGGCACGGCCTTGATGGGCTCGCCGTCCACACGTGATGGCACCAAAGCGCCCGCATCCGCCGAGAGTTTGGGCGCAGCGGCCCGATGCTCTGCTGCGGCTGCAGGGTCGTACACAGCCAGCGTCCGCTTGGAACCTGCGTAGCCCGGCGCCGCTCTTGGAAGGACGATGTGGCTCGTTCCAGCGATGGAGCACATCGTGAATTTGTTCGTCCTGTGTCGCGCAAATAGGTTACGGTGGTATGCAGTTGACCCGGCGAGATCGGTGCGTGTAGTATGCGGTTGTCCCGGCGACAATGGATGGATGGATGCAGAGGAGGCCGCCGGCGTCCCCGTATATATTGATTCATCGACCGATAATTTACGCTATCTGACTCCGACTCGAATACCAGATGATATTAATGATTTGGATGCATAATATCGATTCATCGGCCGATAATTTACGGTAGTATCTGACTCCAACTCGAATACCAGATTTTTTTTTGAGGCAAACTCGAATACCAGATGATACATTATTAATGATTTGGATGCAATCCGAATCCAGCCCAAATCCGGTTCAGTATCGTCTTCCAAATGCACTTGGATTTATTTTTTTCTTTGAGATAAATCATGGTCGATCGTGATGCTAATTCCTGCGCCCGGAGGAGAAAACAAAACCGTCGAGCAAAATTTCCAGCGACACTCGAAGAAACTTAATTTGCTGTAGATTTCACCTTTTGGAAGTTCTTATTAAGCCGTAGCCTGTGTAGCTGCGTACCTGGTACGGGTAGAAATAATTCTACAGCACTAGAAACTCCACGGGCTGCTAATTTGGTTTTTATTATTGCGGAATGGATCTGTGGGCCTACGATTTTTCTATGGCCAATGTTAGGCCTCACGCGCCAGCCAAACGTTTCAGCCAGTCGCACGCTAGCCGTCGGATCGGCCCGTCCCGAGCCGTTGGATCCTTATCGACCCAGATCGTCTTCTTCCCCCCCCCCCCCCCTCCTCATTCCTTGTTCTCCTCCCTGCGTAGGTCGCCGCATGGCATTCACCCCTCTCCCACGTGTCCCGCAACACCCATTCCCACACTCTCCTCGCCTCGTCCTCGTTACGCTTGTCGTCAAGGCTCGCCATGAGACTCCGGCGGAAGCTCGCCCCCCCCCCCCCCCCCCCCCCCCCCCCCCCCCCCCCCCCCCCCCCCCCCCCCCCCCCCCCCCCCCCCCCCCCAGCATATATGGCCGCCACGTCCAGCCTTCTGTGCATCTCGCCGTTGTAGCTTGGCGCGCTGATCCTATTCGTCGAAGCTCATCGTGGTCACCGCCGTTGGGCACCATTTCACCTTGGTAGCAAAAAAGCTCATCGGTAGAAGCTTTTTTCTTGTTGGTTGCAACAAATGAGGACGTCCGCCGTCGACGTCGCGGAAAACAAATCAGACGATGCAGAAAAATCACATGCCGGTTCCAGCTCTTGATTTGCCGGTTGTAGCAAAAAAACTCGCTGGTGGAAGCTTCTGCGGTTCCCGGTTGCAACAAAAAACATGGCGTCAATATCATGGCCGCAAAATTACCTCAACCGATTGAAGCAAAACCACATGCTGGTTCGAGCTCTGAATTTGCCTGTTGCAAACAATTATGTGCTCCGTCATCATCGCCGCAGAAAAATACTCTGACGATGCAGCAAAAACGTTTGTTGGTTCCACCTTCGGCTTCGCCGGTTGTAGCAAAACTGAAAGCTGGTCCCAGCTCTAACTTTGCCAGTAACACGTCATTTGCTTCGAACAACCTCCTGAACGCTACTTCTGACGGTCGCCTCGTAACAGAAAAGCTCGTCGGTAGAAGCTTTTGTCTTGTCGGTTGCAATAATTGACGAAGTCCGTTCTCGTCGCCGCGGAAAACACTTCAGACAATGCAGCAAAACCACATGCTCGTTCCAGCTCTGAATTTGCCAGTTATAGCAAAATAAGATGTTGGTTCCAGCATCCCTGCGTTCACAGTTGTACCTTGTCGCCTTGCAAAAGTATGCAGATTGCCGCTGGAGCTGGAGAAGTTGCGCTAGGATATCGCGGATAAGAGGCAGTCGAGCATGTGGGTATATTGCTGCAGGTGGGGGAAGGTGGGGGCGACGACCTCGCTGGCGAGATGTGGCTGCAGTGGTAAGGGCTCAATGCAGGGGTGGACGAAGGGCTACCTGGCGAGATGCAGGTTGCAGCTATGGGGAGGGGGAGGCCTCGCTGGTAAGATGTGGGTTGTGGTGGTGGGTGAAGAAGAAGATCCATGTGGACGGGAACAAGACGCTAGGAAAAATGGGGTCGGACTGGACTCTCCTCGCGTGGGACCCATAAAACACGAACGTGTGGGAGAGGACGCGTGTCGTTTCTAAATGTTTGTTTGTTTTCTAATCCATACTATTTGCTTCTCGCTTTACTTTAGTACAAGTACATTAGAGCAACTCCAACAGACCCGCTATATTTGCTCGGACTGTAAAATAACCATCGATATACATTACCAAGAAGAAAAACCATCTTGAACTGATACCGTATACAACATTGACCGTATATCTGTTCGTCCCATAATTTTTTGCGACGATCTCTAAAAAACAAGCTGCAACCCTCAAATCTCCTATTTTCCCCTCCTTTGTCGTTCCATCTATCCCATGTGCGACTTGGTAAGAGGAAAATTTCCATGCCCGCCGTTCCGCCACACGCCCCCGCCTCAAATCTCCGACGACTTCTGCATCATCTAGCCACCTTCAGCTACCCCATGTTGTGGAGAGCTTCAGCCTCGCCCGCATCTTCTACACCAAGATTAGAGCTGGCAGGATTTCTTGCCGCGGGCGGGCTGCAGCCGCTGAAGCCATGGATCTGGCCGGTAGCTTCGAAGGGTGCCACCTTGCGTGCGGATCTAGCTACTCCGGCCACGATTGAGCTGCCACCGTCTGCGCGAGCCCTAGGAAGGTGAGGAGATGTAGGGGAGGCGGCGGCGGCTGCGGTGGAGACGAATGGGGTTGCACCGGCAGTGGCTTTGTTTTCGGTCGGATGTGGAGGATAAGGCGGCTGCGGCTGCTTTGGCTTTGCTTGCGCTGGATTAGGTTCTGGCCAAAGCTAAGATTTATAACTTTCCTACTGATTTTCAATTCGGTCGATGTGAGATTTTTGATGAAGTCGTGAATTTATTTTTGTAGATGGATGTTTGGAGTTTGTCCTCATCTTTGGAGTCGGATGATTCCGACATAGAGGGGATTCTTTGTGGCGATGATGTTTGGCGATGATGTCGAGCACCTCCTCTTGTTGCATCTCGTTGATAAATTAGAAGCCGTCAAGAAGAAGAAGCACCACGGATCGACGGTCGGCCGCCTTTGCATTCCACGCAACCGAGCTCTCGGCCACAAATTTCTCATGAAAGACTATTGTGTCGAGCTACCGACCTCTCTGGCACATCTCTTCCGTAGGCATTATGGAATGTGTAGGCCTCTTTTCGTTTGCAGTGTGGAATCTTGCTAGCAAAATTGTCGTTTCTTCACTCGCGGGAGAAATACGTCGGTTTGCTAGGATTTAGTGCATACCAGAAAATATGGGCGGCAATGAGAGTGGTAGGATATGGCATTTCGGCTGAATATGCCGATGAGTATCTTTGCGTTAAAGAAGATATCATGCTCAAATGCGTGCGGATGTTTGCAAAGACATTGATCTGGGTATTTGGTCCCGAGTACCTCCGAGCACCCAATGAGGAGGACACAAAAAGAATTGATGGCAATGAATGAAGCAAGAGGATGGCCGGACATGCTTGGGAGTGTGGACTGCATGCATTGGAACTGGGAATACTGCCCAAAGCCTTGGGTCGGGCAGTACACCGGCCATCAGTGCAAACCCACCGTTGTGCTCGAAGTTGTGGCTTCACATGACTTGTGGATTTGGCATAGCTTCTTTGGATTGCATTTTTGCCCACATCTGTTTGCGCGGCTAGCTAGTGGAAAAGCTCCATCTTGCAACTACATCATCAATGGGCATGCTCATACCATGGGGTATTATCTTGCCGATAGTATTTATCCTTCATGGGCAACATTTGTGAAGACAATTAGTAAGCCGGAGGTGAAGATCTTTTACAATGTATCTAGTGAATTGATTTCTTTGATCTAATGAGATAGGTTCTCTAGCCATATTTTGCAAGACTTTAATAACATCGGAAAGGCTGCGATCATTGTAATCAAATTCAACACCCTCTGAACCAGTGGGATCATAAATACCTAAAGTGTTGACCACATCAAACTCACTTTTCTGAGAATTTTTTATATTCACGGGCTTCTTTCTCCTAGCCCATCTAACATGTATCATGTATAGTTTGATTATTTCTAGCAATTGTTCTTATATCCTTTTACGAGACTCTTGAGAACATGTTTCTGAAGAACATTTCAGGTTTAAAGCTTCTACATCATTAGAATAGTTTCCGCCTTGTCAAATAAAACTCTCAACCTATCAAACATTTCTACAAAAGTTATGTTCAATTCTTTTTGGGAAGTGATAAATACTTTAACCATTGTTTCTAGACCAGTGGGTGTTTGATTACTTACATAAGAGATACTTAAAGGAATATGATAATGGTTTCCATAATGATTGTTGTTGAAATTATTCTAGCACCCATGACTTCCTTCCATGCCCGCATCTTGCCCGGCACAAAGCTAAAGTGATAGATGGGCACTCATAAAGGAGAAGATTCGCCTAGTTATGCCTTAACTCAGCCATTTGTGGACCAATATGTGTGTCACTTGATGTTAAAGCACTTTGCATAGTGATGGCCATAAGAGGAGACATATCACTAGTTGTTAGTGTTTCTAGGCACGAGAGGAGCAAAGAAACGAGGGAGCACCTCATGGTGACAAACAAGGAGGTCCTATTCTTCACGTTATGCGATGGATAGCCCCCGACCCAATAAGCGCTCCCTGCAGTAGCGTGACTCCTTTACTTGGAAAAAATCCGACTTCCTATAGTGTGTATAAAATCATCAATGTGCTTTGCCGCCGTACAAACTAGCAGCTATCTAGCTTCGGAACAAAGGTCTACCGGTTACACATTAAAAAAAGTTTGTTAACTAAAAAATGTTCACGATGGTTTAAAATTAGATCATTAATTTTTAATAAGTATTCAAGAATTTTAAGACTGATCATGATTTTTATTTTTTTAATAAAAAATATGCATGCATTTTTTAAATTGAACGCGAATTTAAAAAGAATCATGGATATAGAATGTATTCGTAGATAAAATAGAAATTAAATAATAACAAGACAAAACAGAAAACAAACAGAAAAGAGGGTGAAAGAATGTAGGATGGAAACTTATAGAAATAAATAACCAACAGAAAAGAACCAAATGTCTCCATGCTGCGATAGGACAAGCATGTCTCCAAATTAAGGTAAGACTCGATCGATATCTCTGGCACCGAAGAACTATCGAACTATGGTTCATCATCTTGTGTTGTTTTCCTCTCCTTCATCGAAAACTACTAATGCGCGGGGTGGTGGTGGCACTGGCATCTGGCCTTTCTTGATGAAGAAAACGAAGAGAGAGTCGTCGTGGCACATGTCCACGCCGAAGAAGACAAAGCTGGTTCACAAGCCGCAGATCAATGAAGGTAGAATATAGGCCGAGTATCCTTTAGAGGAGCAGATTGGCTCCTTTAGAAAGGTCGTTCTAACCAGTCCCTTAAATTTAGCAAAGTAAAAAATATGCCAAATTCGTTTAACTTTGGGCCACCGACATAAACTGCACTCCTAATTATTTTATTAAATGATATTTTTGTCAGGTACATCATCAATTCATCGCTAGGAGAACCGATCCAAAGAAAACTTACACACTTCAATGGAAACACAACTACCTAGCTGCTTCTGGCCAATATTGTTACTCTTTGCCTTAACTGCCTATACTGTTACTTTTCTCTGTTAGCTTCTCAAGCTTGCACATTTTTTTCTTCTTTGTCTCCTCAAACTTTTACATTATGTCATATCTAGTCTCATCTCTAGTAAGTAGTGCATGAACATCTAGCAAATTTATCTCTATCAATAAATTAATGTCCTCTTCTTCCCAATACCATAACTTGCATCCACCCTACATACAACTTTGAGCAAATAATGAGTTTCAAATTGCGATGAATCCGAAGAACAACTGTACAAAATGGCACTCAGTCTGTTCTTTTCGCACATGTAGTACACCCATCTGGGATGTTTCGGCGTGCTCAAAACGAGGCACAACACCAGCCACTGGGCAGTGGCCACACTTGATGATCGACATGGGCGAGCCAATGAGCTGCTAGGCGAATGCTGAGCTCGGCGGATGGTCGGACGTGACTTGAGTAAGTGGTCGGTCAATATGTGAGATGCGAGTGCCGAGAGGTGGTGTAGAGCTATTTTGGGGGTTGCGCGGTTCGGTCCTTGTGGAATCATCCAAAACGCGACAACCCCGACGAGTGAGTCTGACGAATCCGCCGACAATCGTACGTCTGCCATTTAGGCCCCTGCGCCGATGATAACCAACCAAATCGAGGTGGGGAGGAGCGTTGCGGGTGCTACGGGGGGTCGGATGTGGCGCATTGTGGCGGACGGAGGCAAGTAGGGCGGCGCCGAAATGGATATAGCGCGGGTTGGGGTGGGTGCGGTCGAGGGGGAAGGGTGAAAATTGCTCTATGTCGGCGGCCGAGTAAATTAAGAGTCAGGTCGGCCAAGGAGGATATTTTTACCCCTATAACCTTTTAGGGGATCACTTAGGTACAGTTTAGAGGGGAGAAAGTGAAAACGTACTCCTCTAAAGCTTTTTAGGGGATCGGTTAGAGATGCTTTAAGTAGTCAAACTTGACACGTCGCGCCACCGCAGAACCCGTGCCAACCACTCAACCTGATGGAGTTAGTTGTGTATAGAAAGGATAGGCCGGCCTCGTCTAGTTCAAACCAATATACCCGTGGGCTTACAAGGGTTATAGTCAGTCCGCTCTATGGTCCACATGTTAACTTTTCTTTACCTTTTTATAAATTATAAAGAAGGTAAAACATAATGACAATAATAAAAAATGCATTATAGACAATATACATAAAAATAAACAACTTACTTCAAAAAAATGTTCATGTAATTTTAAAATATTCACATACATAAAATAATATTGATGAATTCCAAAAACAATTATGTAATTTAAAAGGTGTTTAAATATTTCATAAAAATATTAATATATTTGTAAAAAGTTCTTATGTATTTAAATAAATTCCCATATATTTAAAAAATCATGGTTATAATGATACATTCATGTAGTATAAAAAGTGTTCATGCTTTTAGAAAATATTTACGTGGTTTTAAAAAGTGTTCACTTATTTTAAAAAAATTGTGTGTTTGCCAAATGATATTTTGTTAATCAAAATTATTTATGTAAAAATAATTATGAGCCTAGTGTGCCCCAAGACTATAGACCCTCAAATGAAGACTTCTTAAAATTTATACATACATTTATAATTCATAAAAATGATCTCGATTCTGTGAATATTTTTAGAATTACATAAACATTTTTATAAAGTAAGTTATTTTTTGTATGCATATTATTAATAAGAAAAATACTATTCTATCTTTATATTTATTACTACAACCATAATTTAAATATATCATACAATTTTCTAAAAGAAGACAAAACTGACATGTGGAGTATGGGCCGGGTTGAATGCAGCCCATTTAAACCCCACGAGTGTGTTCCATTAATGATATGGAGTCTATTTATCCATTCTAGACAAGAAGCATCGGTGGATGAAGTGGTTAGCTGAAAGTTTTTGAACCAATATTCTATATTCAATCACTGGAAACAACAAAATGATCGTCTGTGGTAAGTTCAAGCCCCAATGATGTATTTTACCTTATCTGCTGATCGAATTAGTTAGTTGTCAATGCTTCATGATAGCTGTTTTAGCTAATGTTATCTCTATGAGTACTCCAACTATTGCCTTGTCCTTTAATCTTACAATAGATTGGATGAAACTCCATCTGCTGCCTTGTCCTTTTAATCTTGCAACAGATGTATGAATTGATGGCTTTGTCCTAGCTCATCCCTTTCTTTGTTGTGCTTGTAATCAAGTACACTCTTGTCAGACTCACACATTATAGCAAAGGCGTTATTGCATTATTTTAATTATATCTTGAATAATGTTGTATGCTTGATAAGAAGACAATAATTCATTTAGAGGCTAAGATAAACATAATTCATTCGGTGGCTAAGAAATAATAATACATTTAGAGACTAAGATAGCCATAACTCCATTAGAGAAATATACCCATTACCATCCCCTCTATTGCTGGAATGATGCCTCATATAGTGCTCACAAAATTATGTTCCCCTCGCTCACAACTATGTTATGTGTGAGATATCCTTTTCTTTGTAAGAGAGTGCATAATTGCCTACCTTGTTTATTTGATTATTAGTTTTATTTTGTCAAATGATATTCAATGGGGGTAATGCTTCTTGAAAAATGATATATCATTTGTCTCATCGGAGTATACAGAGTGTGATCTGTTTATATCCTCTTATTTTGTCTCAATGCATGTTATCACTGGATAATAGTCTGATCATGCTTATTTCCAGTTTACAGCAAAAAATTAATGCAGGCAAGCTCCAAACAAGAGGAAATATTCAGTGACATTAAAACGTGTGTCTGTAACTTTGAATGGGCAGGCTTAATTCACTACAAGTCAGATGTACTAGAGTTTGACGCAGGGGCGAGTTAACGGGATGCTTAATTCACTGCAGCACTCGCGTGAACACTTCCATGGGCCGGCCCAGTTTACCACTCGCTCGTTGACACTCCTTGTAACAGAAACGCTTGCATGTATTATTTTTCTCTTTACTCTACAGAAGAGCAACAATTATTAGTTTAAAAAAAGTATATGTCAACTAGTCTATTGAGGATATAAAAAGTAGTATAAAATAATAGAATTTTCGCAATGGAAAAGCGTTCACAATTCCACAAAATCTTCATTTATTTGGAATCAGTTCATGAATTTAACAAATGTTCATTTTTTAAATTGTTTGTGAGATTAAATAATGATCAAGAATTTGAAATATGTTAAATTTGAAAATCTCAATGAATTTTAATATATATTTAAACTTAAAATATATTCGTGAATTTAAAAAAAATGTTAGTGGATTAAAAATCATCATAATTTAAAAAAATACCAAGGAATTCTCTAAAATTTCATGAGTTTAAAGATATTTACAAATTTATTTTTTTCACTAATTTAATTAAAAACATGAATTATATATGAAAAATAAAATATTAAAAGAAAACTAAAACTTAAAAAGCGGAAGTAAAACCAAAAAAAGAACCAAAGAAAATACACACAAAAATGAGAAGGAAAATCCACGTGTGAAACCCTCTAGTAACTTTCACAGAACGGGGTGGGCAAACCATACTGTGATATCTTGGTTATGTTTCCACCTTATTGAGATATTTTCTAGCTTCGGTTTTAGACTGCTGTTATGATGCATGTTCAGGTTTACTGTTGGCTTTGGGTTGTGTCCCTAAGTCGCATGATGTTAGTCTTTTTTGTTTGGCAGCTGTTCGTTGTAAGAAGAGTACTATATGGTTTCTCTTTAAATCGGAGAAGCCCCTTTTGCTAAAAAAAACACGGATGGAGGAGTGTGCGCCTCATACTGAATGCCCAGTTGTGGTGCCAAATAAAATTTTCCCGAGTTAACTGCTGGATGGATTTATTCGGCGAGTATGTGGTCTTCTCTTCCAGTGTTGGTCCAACATCTAGCACTAGCAATTGCTCAAGAGATACATTACACGGCTCAGACCCACTTGTTTTGTCGTGCGACTATGTCTTCCTTCTAGCGAGAGAGTAGGACTCGCCTCAAGCGCAATCAGTAGTGGCTCGGCCTAGAAGGGAACTTTCATCGTTTTTTCTTGTTTTTTCAGAGTAAGGCTTGCGTTTTCTTCTCTTTGTTTTGTTTTTTCTTACTTATATTTATATATCAAAAAATGCTCTCTCTCTCTCTCTCTCTCTCTCTCTCTCTCTCTCTCTCTCTCAAACTATTTACCACGCATTACTATGGAAATATTCACCCAATCTAAAAAGTTCGCTATCGTGGTTTTAAAAAATATTCACAAAATGGTTCAGACATTTTTAAATATTTTCATGATATATTAAAAAATGCCCACCACAAAATTATTTTTTTGTGTATTCATGTTAAATGTTAGTACCATTCAAAAAATATTCATGCGTTTACATAATAGGTTAATGACATTTAGCAAAAAATTCATGCACTGTAAAAACATGTTCGAGTAATTTAAAAAAAATCATAACATTTAAAAATGTGTTTATAACACTTTAAAAAATGTTCGCCCATTTCCAAAAAAAATCATGATATTTTTGAAAATAAATTCAGGTGTGTCTAAAATCAATTCACCGTGTATTTAAACAATGTTCAATGTGTATTTGAAAAAAATGTTCAACTTGCTTTCGGATAAATGTTCAATATGTTCTTGAAAATTATTCAATTGTGTATTTGTTAAATATTCAATATGTATATGAAAAATGTTAAACATGTACTCAAAAAAGGTCGACATTTATTTGAAAACAAACGGAAAAATAAAGAGGAAAAATAAAAAATAACCCTTATAAAACCAGTAGACACAAACACACACACACACACACAAATTTCGGCCAAAAATCATCATAAAACCGACAGACGGTCCCCAAAACCAAGTATGTATTGGTTTTAGAAACTTCCAGAACCAACACTATTGGCTGGCTCATCAGAGCAAACGATGTATGCGAGACCACTATGGGACATAGTGCTAATGATCAATTCATGCTCACAAGTCAATTTGTGGACAATCGAAAAAAGTCAGTTTGTGATCACCAAGTGTGATGTATTAGGGCACATGAAAGAAAAGTCAGTGAGGGCAATGTAGAGCAGGCAACCGTTTTCCTCTATCAACATGAACTGCCACCCAAGGTCTCCTTCACGCCACTACCTCAGTCTCCCAACTCTACCTGGTGCGGCCTCATCCGCGGCCAAAGGAGTGGGGAGCGCATCTTTTTTTCCTTAGTTCTAGTAGGTCTTTATATTTTGGTTCCCATGCGGAATTAGCGAGGTGGCAGTGGTGATGGCGCCTTCTAGCCTCTCCCTATCTCGACGACGCCTGATTTAGTGTCGAAGAAGGACCTGCAAGGACATGTGTGCCAGATATGTTGGCTCTCCTAATAGTTTGTGTGTCTGTCAGGAGGAGCAAGTTGTTGGCTCTTCGTGTGACGATTTAACATCTTCTTTCGATTTTTATGTGGTGTGGCCTAATTTCTCTAAGCCCATCGACTGGTGGTGAATGATTGCAATCATTTGATGCATATGATGGTGCGGTCTTCAAAGCCTGGTATGACGAGGTTGCTTGCAAACGGTCATCGTAGAGGAGGCTCGTGGTGTCAGCGCCAGCATCCGACGTGTATGACTAAGGGGTGCACTAGCAGTTCACTGCCTCCATCTAGCATCGGGGTAGTGGCTCTAATGGTATGGTGGATACTACAGTTTGACTCATATCATTGTGTAGCGGCAGTGGCCAGATCTGCACCAAGACATGGGCGCCCTCCTGTCTACCGTGGAGGTTGTCTATGGTGGAAAGACATCTCACCAATACTCTAGTGTCTTTTTGGTCTGGCGTGGATTATTGGCAGATGGGACTATCAAATGATCTATCATCAAGTTGTTGAATTGAACGCCGCTTCATGCTCGGGGTGAATTTTTTTTTGCACTGATCTTTATTGATCGACCTTAGCAGCGACGAATTTGCATCGTTACCCTGTTGAAGGCGTTGCAGTATGAAAATCCTTGTTCAAGCCATCTCCGGTCGGACGTGGCAACTATGGCATGAGGACGTTCATAGCGTTGTTGTGTAAGAGGTCAACTTATTCATTATTATCTTTATATCTTCTAATTTTTGTTGTGGTTGCCTTTTGTTATGTACTCTATTTAAAATATTAAATGTGTGCATCACGATAACAATGAGGCTGATGTATTTACCTCATTTTCAAAAGAAAAAAACTTGACGTACAGGTTTGTAATTGTGTTATGTGTAGCTTTGGGTTCCCAGTTTCTATTTTCTGGTTTCAAGGTTGGGAAATAGTAACACATTGTCCCCTGCGTGTGGGCAGCACTCTTTTCTCCGTCTTGCGAACTGCCGGCCATGTCTGCAGCGCACGATGAGATGACTTCATCTTCTTCCTGATACGAGGCACGAGACGCCGACCATATAGATTATTCAACAAAGCAGGGGAGGTTGCATCTAAATGTTGAAACCATCTGAGATAGCTCTCTATCCCTATCCCTTGGCATGTCCCGCGCCTCCTCATCCTTCCTCTCACTCAGCTTCCCATCTCCGTTGCCACCCCTTAGGCGTAGTCCTTCTGGTTTGCTCCAACATCTCAAATAGTATAACACTAGCGGTTTTCATTGAGGGATTCATCTATTTTTCCATGGCAAGATCTAGAGTGAACTTCGTTGTGAGTTATATAGAGGGAACAACATCAGAAAAGAAGTTTTTTTTAGCGTAATAACTTTATTCCTCAAATAACAGCAAGATCGTTTACATAATGGTGGAGAATAAAGTCAGGGACGATGGTCTCCCACTCTTCTGATTTACTAATGCTGAAACAGTGCTTTGCTAAACCATCCGCTATCAAGTTTGCCTCTCTAGTACAATAATCAAAACTGATAGAAGCATAATCCATTGACATGAGGGAGCATTCTGCTATGATTGGGACATCCACTCCCATGTAGGCATTAGGATCAGATATGGCCTCCAGCGCAGTCAAACTATCAGACTCGATGATAAGCTTCATACAACCCAGTTTCGCTGCTAGGTACAGACCACATCGAATAGCAAATAATTCAGCTGAACATGCACTAGACACATGTGGTAGGACATGAGTTGTTGCCCCCAGAAATTTGCCATGGTCATCTCGTGCAACAGCTCCGCAAGCTCCTGTGAACTTATCCTCATGAAATGATGCATCGACATTGATTTTTACAACTCCCGCACTTGGCTTCTTCCATACATGATCAATCCTACGTATAGGCTGGTTTGGTGAATGAGCACGAACATCAGAAAAGAAGTTAACGCCCATTCATGTGCACAGTGTGCCAGCTCTCACTCACATTTACTCATCAACTCATCTTACTGTTATGATTGGTGTTCTCTCTTCATCATACCAAATGTGTTTGTCAATGAATCAGCTATACACTCAGGCTTTGAGCATGAGAGCCATAATATAATACTAGTATGTATGCACGTGCAACGCACATTTTAACATTATTATGAAGTGGTTTTTGGTTTAAAAAAACATAGACTTGCCAATAGATTCAAGGCAAAATGAAAATATCATTTATGTACGGATGCAGAAAGAAAATATATTACAAAAAAGTAGGAGTTAATATATGTAATCCCTGTAATTTGTTAAGAAATAAAATAATTCATAAAATTGCTTGCCAAAATGTTTTATATTGTGGGATGAAGAGAGTATAACTTTACTGTATATTTCCTCTCTGAAAACAACTTTTCATGGGCTCAACACGTCCTCAAACTGCAACATGGGCCAAGAGGAACCAATATGGGCCACTTATTTTGAGAAGGATGAGGCGATCATTCTGGAACATTGTGGATGGAGCAGCGATGTAATGTTCATTGCGAATCCCATTCTTTTCAGCCGTTGGATTTAGCACACGAATGGCTAGGATTGATGATCATGCCCAATTCAAAACTGATACACTATAAGTAGTATATAGATAGCATGCTTACTGTGTTACCTACACAAAAGCTCTTATACACCTGTGGTATTAGAAAAAACTGTTATACACCACACCAGGCATGGAGTTTACAACCAACAACAAGTATCTACTCCCTCTGTAACTTAATAGAAGACATTTTTTTAACATTGTTATAGTGTAAAAAACATCTTATATTAAGTTACGGAGGGAATAAGTGTTTGTCATTTCTTAGCCTTTTGCTTTTCACGTCAGTGGCATGTCGGCACGTTCGTCATCATCATGTCATCCATAATTGTATTCACTCAGTGCATGATATTCATATAGATAATAAAAGGGAGACTTAGGTTGGAGCATACATTAACGGAAGACAACACTGTGCAACAGCCACAATCGAAAAGAAGATGATTAAGATTTTTTACGTTAAAAAAATCTGATCGAAACATAAACAACATTGGAAATACAACAGTTAAATGGTTTGCAACTTCACTATCCGCTATCTAGTGAGTTGGCATATCTATCACTCACTAAATCACAAATGTGTACATGTGGGAGTAACCACGGGCGTCTTCACCATGGAACACGCCACTGGTAACGTGTCAAAATACCAGTGGTGCGCGTGAGGTAGGACATGCCACTAGTAGTTGGACAAGGTCTACCTTGGATGAGGGTTTTTTCTTTCTCACCCGAGATTTTCGGAAACGGGTCGAAATCTAGTGTTTCCGCTACCCACCGAGAAAACTCGATACATAACATTTTTAAAAAATATTGAATTTAAACTGCGTGAACGATCATATAGGGTACTCATGCAAATGTTAACAGACAGCTCTTTCTATCCCCAACTGTAACCCGCACCAGTGCGCTTCATGAGATCATGAGATCAAGCTCCCTCTCGTATAAACTCGACGAGGGTTGTCCGGAACACCTTCTCTAAAAAACTCTAACATAAACTACTAGCTGGACCGAGGCATTGGGACTACGCTCTTCGCCGTCGATCGCCGATGTGGCAGGGGAGGCGAATCTAGAGGCTCGCCAACTAGATTGAGGACCAAGTTTTGCTTTCGTCGTAGAGGGGATGGAATGGAGCGGTTTGGTTGAGGATACCCGCGATTGAATTTGAAGTGGTCATTTTTGCGTTACAAATAAACCAGCATAGGTCTTGCTAGATTGCTCTTAGTACTTAAGATCACATTTCCCTAGTGCTAGACAATTATCTCGAACCTTCCATTGTGTCTCTCACACGAGCTGATCTTAGATTAGAAGATAAGGATATGTTCAACGCAACCCTAAAAATGCTCGCATACATCCGGACCGAGTGCAGACCTGTAGGTGTTCAATCAAATGGTATTGAGTTTTTTTGTTAATCTTGTACAGCGATCGTACATTTTTCTTCATTTTTTTACTTCCGTGTGCGTTTCGACTTCTCACGTCTCTGACAAAAAGAACTCGAATCTCTACTAGATCCCACGTTCGCCGTACCGTTGAAGTACACACTTGGACTGTTCTTGCAGACAAATAAAATATCGTCGTCCGATTGTGATTTTGGGGTACTCTTTTTTTTTTAGGGTGATTTTGGGGTACTCTGTAGCAAATTGATCAGCCGTCCGAGTCAGCTGGTAACCCGCACCAGCAGGACCAGGAGCGGTCTCGTCTTTACCCGGTTCGGCCCTTGGGATACCGGCGCGTCTAGATGGACACCCCCTATCCAGCCAGGTCATCCGCAACGACGATATTTGCAACAGCTCGTCAGTTGGCGCTTGCAACCGGGGAAGGCCGCAACCTCCCGCCCGGCCGTCAGCAATGTCGAAATGACACCGCGCCGGCATGGCAGCGACAAGCCGTCACATCACCATTCCGAAACTGTGTTCGTTTCTGGAGCCGCAACGAAGGGTTCTAGAGGCGCATGGGGATCGAACGAGACATCACTTGCGAGCGAGTACGTCCGACGGTCCAAGTGGATGGAACTTTGGAGGCAGGCGTGTGCGGCAGGTAGTCGAGCTAGTTACAGTGACAGGAGTTCACCATGCTGTGTGTGCATTTATTTGAGATACCAGTATTATATATCTGGAAAAAAATTGGATAGCTTTCAGTTATTTTTATTTTTTGACGGAGATATATCTTTTTATTAATTTCTCCACACCTAAGAAAGTTTGACTTAGGGCATCTCCAACGGCAACTCACAAATTTGCTCCCGCATCCATCAACGGGCAGGGGGACCAGTCCGCGGACACGAATGCACTAACCGCATACATTTCAAACAACTTTTCAACAAACCGGATGAAATTCATGCAAATTCGGTCGGATTTCATACAAACACGCAGGATTTCATTACATTTCGAACATCTAGAACCAAAAATACCAGCCCTAAACCTATCCTATGGTGGCGGCGCCCGACGTCCAAGCCCGTGTCGTCCTTCATCCGTCGTCTCCATGAGCACCAACGATAAGCCCGATGAAGTGAAGGTGCGGCCCCCGGCGAGGAAGAGTAGAACACGGAAGACGGACCGGCCCACATGGGAGACTAGGCCCTACCGCCTCCCATGGCCAACTCATCCTCGGAGGAGTCTGCGACATGTCCGTCGCCGGTGGACGTGAGGTCCACGATGGAAATGGTGGCGTCGGCACTGTCCTCGTCCCACCGGGCCGCCTGATGGTTCGTCGGCGGCATGTAGAAGGCGCAGTTGGCGTTGTTTTCGTCCGTGATCGCCTGCAACTGTGCCTTCGCGGCAGCTGCTTCGTGCTGAACGGTGGCTTGAGCGCAGACGCCATAGTAGATGGCATGCTGCTCCGTGACGAAGTTGGTTTAGCCGTGGCCATGTTTGCCACGGCCTCCTGGCCCTCTGCCAACCGGTGCTGCTCCAGGAGAAACAAGTTGTACAATTGTTCCTCCTGCACCTGCTGGAAGGCTAACAAAGGCGCCCGCGCAGGCTGCACCTCCGCCATGGCGGCATTGTAGCATGCACAGGAGGCACTGGAGCCGGGGGGGTGTCATCGGAGCCCGTCTCCATCGTGGTCTCGTCCTCATCATCGGAGACCTAGGGCGAGCTGGCCCGCAAGCCGGCCTTGACCTGCCTGGCACGGCGGCTCTGCCAGGCGTCGGCAAGGGCAGCCACAGTGTGCTTCATCTCCGTGGAAAGGTTCTCCCACAGAGCTTCGCGCCTGCAGTCATGATGGATGCGGTGCAAGGGAGAAGGATGGGGAGTGGCTTGTGTGGTTGGTGTGGAGTTAGCAAGGTGTGGCCACCTTTATATAGCAGATTCCAGTGAGGCGAGGCATCCAGGTGCGTCAATTTGCGGCGCCGGAGTTGATTTCTCGACCGGCGAGCCTGGTTAATGCCGGCATACGGACGGACAACAACATTGAACAGGCGTGGTAGATATCCGTACAGTCACGCGTCTCCGGCATTGAACATGCGCGGACAGCGGAGACGCGTCGCGGTCGGCGCCCTCGACTGACGCACCACTACAATGGCGGAGGCAGTGAGAGGGCGCGTTTGCCCTGAGCCGTCTTCAATGTTGAGCAGTGCTCTATAGTGGCATGAATGCGAGCAGTTGCCACCGGGCGGGAACGTGCGCGGGAGAGGGAATAGGGGTTTTGGTGGGCCAGGGCATTCAGAAGCGGGCTTGGGATCGGTCCGGACTCCCGCAAAGCCCCCCACCCCACCCCGTTTGTCTCTGGTTTGCGGGAGAAATCGCTTCCGGACCGCCCCGCGAACCGATACAGGACTTCGTTGGATGGCCTCCGCGGTCCGGATAGTGCAGTCCAGACGATTGCGGGAGGTTTGCGCCCTTAATAGGGTCTGTTTTGTAGGAATGAGGAGACATTACAAAATTAAAGAAATATTCAAATTTGGCACCGGATCCACATACTTTATCGAGCTACTATAGTGTAGCAATTCTGGAAGTTTGAATCCAAGCAATAGAATGCAATTTCTAACGTTGATTAGACTCATCTGATCGCCCAGGATGCTTGGATTCATGGCTACAGTACAAAGCACATTTTTCACTATGTCATTCTAGAAACATCTTTGTTTAGGCTCCCTCAAAGCTTTATTAAGATGCCTGAATGTTTACAGGAATGAATACAAGGTTGCCGGGCTGGCCCAACCACACATGGCAACCGAATCCCTAGGGATAAAGCAAACTTTGCGAGATTATGAGCCTCGACATTTGAGGTTCTATACTCATGACTAAAGCTCACTGTATTTATGAATAGTCATTAGTTTCATCTCCTTGTGTCACACCGAGGACCAAAAAAGCCAGTGTGTTTCCTATCTGGCACCACAGATGCACTAAGCTTGTTGATTTTGTAGCCTCCTCGCAGCAAGGCTAGGGGAGCAGCGTTGGTTGCATCCAGGAGGAGCACCCGTGTGGGACCCACTGCGGGCAAGTATGCCTCTCTTCCACCCCGCCCTCTTGATCCACTGCCTCTCTTTGTTTTTGAATTTTGCACTGAAATTGTGGGGTGTGGATAAAAAAGATACAGTGATTACTGGCGGCGACGATGACAATGAAAACTGGCCAGGGATCTAGGACAGTGGATGCATTGAGCTCGAGGTGAAGATCAGCCACTCCATCCACGATCACTTTTTTTGCTTCTTTTTGTGGAGATGATTTCAATACTCTTTATCAATATGATGTTAGAACCAAGATGTATGTGCCACTCGCTCCATCAAGTGTGTAATGAACTAAATTCCTGGTTTATCCTGGCTCCTTATTGCTTAACATGCCTATGATGCAATAATACTACATAGTATAAAAATAAAAATGAAAGGGACGCCTCCCACCCGGCACCGCCAAGCTTCCACTCAGGCTGCGCCATAGTGAAGCGCCTCAACCGGTAGTATTGTAGGAAAGGCACGAAATTCCTTCAGTTGGAAGGGAGCAGAGCTTCAATGTAGGGCCTACCATACTAAGGCAAAGAGTGTGCAATTCTCCCTAGTCGGAATGCAGTGGAGACTCCACCGTATAGGTGATACCCTTCATTTTTCCAGCGAACTACCCTTCTCTTCCAAATAAATTAGGCGCGTCTCTTCTTTGCTCTTCACTTAACACATCAATGTGGGGAGAGAGATTCTCATTTTTAGGTTTCTTATTGCGGCCATGGCTATCACCGGAGGGCAACCACAGCGCGAGGAACAGAAGCATCAGGTGGATACTACAAGATATCTATAAAGGGCAAAAGAATTCGCTTTGGTTTGCTCCAACATTTCAAATACAATGCTACTAGAGTATTTCTTCAGGAGATTCATCTGCTTTTCCATGCCAAGAATTAGAGTAAACTTCATAGTGACTTGTGAGATTATATAGAGGGTGCAAGCGTAATAAAAAAACAAGTTGATGCCATTCATGTACAATGTGTGCCAGATCCTTCACGCTCATCAACTTATTATCAGGTCATCCTACGTACTGTCATGATTAATTGGTGTCCGGCCTTGATCATGCTAAATAGCAATGGGAACCGGCTGCACACCCATGCGTGAAGGGTGAGAGGCACAAATCATTGATGTAGATCATGCAGCTGTTATACTCGCACCAACAAATATCTAAGGTTTCCTTGATATTTTTACCCGTTTTGCCCTTCACATAGTGTTGGGGATATTTCCCTGCACTATGACCCGGCAGGAGGAATGACCTGGCCTAGAGCACGTCGGCTCATGGGTTGCTTCCACCTGACGCATCTCTAACGCGGCAAATGGCCCGGTAGATTTATGGGCCAGCTTGCAATGACACTTGATGGGCCGGCTTGACGAAGGCCCAAAGATGGAGACTCCTTACTTGGGGAACAAGTAGAATAGGATACGGTTGTCTCAAAAAAAAGTAGAATAGAATACGGGTCATAGTACGACCTGGACTTTGTTATAAAACTTGGGGACTCAACCTATTATATAAAGGGGAGCCACTGGGACGAAATGACTAAGTTACAATCATCAAGAGCTAGGTTAGCAAATCCGCATCCTTGTGATCGAGATTTCAGCAATATCAATCAAGCAGGAAGTAGGTCTTTACCTTTATCGTGAGGGGCCGAACCTGGGTAACTCGTGTCCTTCGTTTCCCAATCAATCCCTCTCAAGCGACCTCCTAGTTGCGATGGCCTCCACACTTAGTCCTTTCACAAGGGCATCCGTCGTGACAATACCACGACACATAGTGAGATATTGGCATGAATCTCCATGTTATATCTGTTAAGATTTAGTTAATTAGTTCAATTAAAGGGAAATCCCAGCTTTTCCAAACCGACGTGCGGTTTCTCCCCCGATGGGTCACGTCCTAATGTAACGGACGCGTCCTTCTAATCTTGCCTCTTGTAAGCGTCGTGACTGTGCGACGTGTCCCCTCTGGACATATAAATATGTACATCATTGCAGTCAATTAATAGAGATCATTTTACTGTTCAACCACAGTTTCTTTACACGTTATCGGCACTGGTAGTCTCCCCACGAGAGCGACAGGCCACACACAGAACTCGTCGGAGAAGATACTGGAACGGTGAGGATGTCATCCCTCGCCTCCCTTCTCCTCGGTCTTCTCTGGGAAGAGGGTCGCCGTCACTTCCTTGCCGAGCAGCGCCGCCGGTTCGTCCGCCATCGATGGGGGGCACCACCACAAGTGTCCGGCCTCGGTATTAACTGCCGCCAGAACTTCGCTGGAGGACGCCACCATGCCGCGGCCGCTGGTTGACGCCGTCGCGTCACGCCGGTGAACCGACGCCTGGCCATGCCGGTTGACAACCGCCAGGGTCTGGACCCAGGGCTTGTCGTCGGACCGAGTGTCCCTCCAGCGCTGAACGCCGAGATGGGCGTGCCAGGACCTGCAGTTGCCGCCGGCACACGCCTGCCGTCACCCACGCCGGCGGAGGAGGAGGAACGGGTGATAGTCATCGACGTACCTGCACGCGGCTATAGTCCGGCTCCGACGCGCGTCGCCGGCGCCGGGGGCGATGGCCTCGTCTTCATCCCGACTCCAGGACGGGCCATGGCCACCGCGGGCGCGGTCACCGCTGCCGGAGCAAGTGGCAGCGCCGGGCCAGGACTTGGACAGAACGATGCGGGGAAGAGTAGCGCCCCATGGGCGTTCGGGCCCTCCCCTGCTCCTCCTGGCGAGGAGCACTTCTTCCTCTTCGGCACCGGTGGGATGCCTGCCACGGACGTCGCCGGAACGAGCGGCAGCGCAGGTCCTCCCAACACCGGCGCGAGCCACCGTCTCCCCTTCAGCCGCTCCGTCGCCGCCGTGACCGTCGTCCTGGACGCCGTCCAGGAGCGTGGGATCCGGCATCGCTCGGACTCGCCAACGGACTCTAGAATGGAGTGGACATCCCTGACTACAGCCCCTCGTCGGACGAGGAGGACTCCCTTCCTTCGCCGCCGGCGACTCGCGGGTGAGCGCGCGTACGGCGCGGCGGCAGGAACAGAGGAGGGTGCCGCTGCATGGGATGGGGATCGGGGGCGGTGGGGGAAACCCTAACCGTCGACTACTTTTATTCAGCATTAAAGCGGTGTCGGGCCTGTTGGGCTGAAAGGCTTGATGGGCTGCGACCTAAGCCTCGTTCTGAGCCGCAGTACTGTAGCAGTGGGCTGTGCTACTGGTTTGGGTCTCCCTATATGCGACCCAGGACCATTTTTTCGTTTTTCTTTTTCTGTTTAGTTCTTTAACTAGCAGTTTGAAGTTGTGACTAGTTATTTAGTAATTTGTGCAAATTACTATATTGTATTATTCAGTAATTAGTGTGTATTACTGTATTGTACAAGTACAATGTATCTCAACGTATATGTTCCGGCAATTTATCAATTGCTATATGTTGATCAATATACATGCATTGTTTTATTTACAACACAATTAATTTGCTATGAGAGTAAATTAATAAGCATGATGATTGCATGCAGGATATGGCTGACATATCTAAAAAAGAGTTTGCTGAACTTGCCGTCGATGGTTCTAACTATTTGACATGGGCAATGGATGTCAAAATCAATTTGATGGCCAAGGGACTCAATTCCTCTATAACCACACCTGCCCAAGGGACTGCATCCGTAATAGACATAATAAGGTATTCAGCGTTGCACTTCATTCGACATCATCTTCACCCTGACCTAAAGACAGAGTATCTGATGGAGGAGAGCCCTATGACACTCTGGAACTCCTTAAAGGAGAGGTATGATTAGCAAAGGGCGGTGATGTTGCCTGAAGCGCAACGGGAATGGGCACTAGTCCGATTCCAACACTTTATGTCTGTAGCTGCATACAATTCTGCTGTTCATAAGATCAACTCCAAGTTGAGATTTTGTAATAGTGCAGTTTCTGATGCTGATCTTATTGAAAAGACGTTTTCTACTTTCCATCCTTCTATGAGGATACTTGCTGAACAGTATCGTCATCAAAAGTATAAGAAGTATTCTGAGTTGATTTACTCGCTGCTTCAGGCAGAGAAGCATAATGAGCTTCTTGAGAAGAACAATTTGGCTCGTCCAACAGGAACGATGCCTCTGCCTGAATCACACTTCAACTCTAAGAATACTCAAAAGTTCAATGGTTCCAAAAAGAACCGTAGTACATTCAATGGAAAGTGGAAGCGTAATGAGAAGCAGAATAAATATGGTGTCCAAAAGGGAAAAGGTTCTTTCAAGAAGAATGAAAGGGCTAGCAACAGTGGTTGCTTCAGATGTGGTTGTAAGGAACATATTGCAAAGAAGTGTGATGCTTCAAAGCATTTGGTGGAATTGTACCAACAGTCACTTGGAAAGGGCAAGAAGGCTCAGGGGAACCAGTATGAAGCACACTTCACTGGAAATGAAGATGGTACCCCTACGGTTGATGGTTCTCGAGATGATTCTCTGAACATGGACAACCAGGAGCAGAATCAGCAAGTGGAAGATCCAATACTAGATGTCGATGACATGCTAGTGGAATTTGGTTCTACTGACATATATGGAGACTAGATTTAGTCTCATTTGTCTAAGTATTGTAATGATGTTATTATACATATTACATGTGTTGTAAAATAAGTTATGTCCTTAGACATAATGTGTTAGCTATGTCGTGTGACATAGGGCTTGTAATAAGTACAAGACATATATAGTTTGTAATGTATGTATTGATTGTATAAGAGTTTGATTATATACTGAACCTTGTTCTTTTACTCTATAGAACTTCAAGGAATAATACAATGGAGGAGGAAATGTGTTTAGTGGATAGTGCATCTACTAACACGATACTTAGGGAGATGAAGTATTTCCAGACACTCAAGAAGAGTAATGGAAGTGTCATGACAATTGCTGGTCGAGACACGGTAATTGTTGGTTCTGGTCAAGCTACAATTACACTCCCTATGGGTACTAAATTGGTAATCTAGGATGCTCTACTGTATCCAGATTCTACTCGTACCTTGCTGAGTTTTAAGGATATCCGCAAAAATGGTTTCCATTGGAAACTAATGAAGAGAGTGGGTGAATGCCTACTCATAACTCAGCAAAAGGGATTTCGAAAGGAAGTCCTTGAGAATTTGCCTTCTCTATCTTCTGGGTTGTATTATACATACATTAAACCAGAGACGCATATGGCGTACAAGATAGTTTTTCAGAATCTTGATAAGTTCAAGATTTGGCATGGTCGCCTGGGTCATCCTGGTATTGGGATGTTGAGAAAAATTATTGATGGTTCTGTCGGACACAACCTAACGGATAGAAAGTTCCCCAAATTGTCGGATTTTGTATGCACATCATGTGCAACTGGGAAGTTGATCACAAGGCCATCTCATATGAAATTAAAGGATGAGAAACTTGATTTCCTTGAACACATTCAAGGAGATATTTGTGGTCCAATACAACCGTTATCTGGACCATTCACATATTTCATGGTCCTAATTGATGCATCAACGAGATGGTCAAATGTGTGTCTATTATCAACAAGAAACCATGCTTTTGCAAAGCTAATTGCTAAAATCATTAAATTGAGAGCAAATCATCCTGAGCATAGGATAAAAACCATCAGAATGGATAACGCTGCGGAATTCAGTTCTCGAGCATTTAATGATTACTGCCTAGCTTTGGGCATTTCTGTGGAGCACTTGGTACCTTATGTACATACCCAGAATGGTCTTGCGGAACCACTTATCAAGAGGATCAAGTTGATAGCAAGACCGCTCCTTCAGAACAGTAATCTTCTAGCTTCATGTTGGGGTCATGCAGTTTTACATGCTGCAGAATTGATACAAATTCGACCAACTGCATATCATACGGTCTCCCCGTTGCAGTTAGTGCGTGGAAACCAGCCAAGTATTTCCCATCTGCGGCAATTCGGTTGCACGGTATATGTACCGATCTCACCACCGCAGCGTACATCAATGGGCCCTCATAGACGAATGGGGATCTATGTGGGGTACAATTCTCTGTCAATTATTAAGTACCTGGAACCCCTGACAGGGGATTTATTTACAGCCCGGTACGCTGATTGCATTTTTGGTGAGGACAATTTCCTGGCATTAGGGGGAGAGAATAACCATAAAGAATGCCGAGAAATAGATTGGGATGTGAAAGGCATCCAGTCCTTAGATCCACGTACGAATGAATCTGAACTAGAGGTTCAGAAGATTATAAATTTGCAAAATATTGCAAATAATCTGCCAGATGCATTTACTGATTATAAAGGTGTCACAAAATCAAATGTTCCCGCTATGAATGTGCCAGAGAGAGTGGATGTGACTCATAGATCTACTCAGCCACCTAAGAGGGGGAGGAATCTGGACACAAAGGACAAGGCTTTGCAGAAGCATCCAAGGGGAATGAGGAATCCTCAAATAGTAAATGCAAGTCAACAAAGTTGATATTCAACCTAGGGTTGAAGGACACCTGAAGGATGTTGGACATCCAGAACCCAACATGAGTGTGCACACAAATTTTGGTGTGGACATCGAAGACCTTGATCCAATTGTTGAGGGAAATCACGAAGGATCAAAAGGTATTGATGAGATATCCATTAACTATATTGATTCAGGAGAATCATACAATAGAAAGACTACAGTTGTCGACATTTATTTATCCTCTAGAATTGCAGAAGGCCTTGATTTGGATTGCGAACCTAAGTCCATGGCGGAGTGCATGAAGCGCTCAGACTGGTCCAAATGGAAGGCAACAATTGAGGATGAATTGCGCTCGCTCATAAAAAGAGGGGTATTTACTGCAGTAATACCCACTCCTCGGCATGTGTTCCCCATGGAGCAAAATGGGGCTTCGTTCATAAGAGGAACGAGAACAATGAGGTGGTGAGATACAAGGCGAGGCTTGTAGCACAAGGGTTCACGCAGAGACCCGTCATCGATTATGATGAAACATATTCTCCTAATATGAGTGGAACAACGTTACGATATTTAATATCACTGGCAGTGAAAATGAATTTGTCTATCCAACTGATGGATGTTGTGACTGCATATTTATGGGTCACTGGATTCGAATATTTATATGAAAGTTCCTGAGGAATGAAGCTTCAATCCAAGGCTAATCGCAACATGTATTGCGTAAAGCTTCAGAAGTCATTGTATGGCTTGAAGCAGTCGGGAAGAATGTGGTATAACCGACTGAGTATATTCCTTCTTCAGAGGGTTACTCAAACAATAATGATTGCCCATGTGTGTTTATTAAGAAATCTAAGAATGGATTTTGCATTATTCTGTGTATGTGGATGATCTGAATATCTGGGACTACACAAGAAATACATGAGGCAAGTAATCATCTTAAGACGAGTTTGAGATGAAAGATCTGGGTAAGACTAAATTTTGTTTGGGATTTACAACTTGAACATCTTCCTTCAGGGAATACTTGTTCATCAGTCTGCTTATATCCAAAAGATTCTTGAGAAATTTAATATGGATAAAGCATATCCATCGAAAACACCAATGGTTGTTAGATCTCTTGATAGAGATAAAGACCCATTTAGACCTAAGGTGATGATGAAGAGGTATTAGGACCTGAGTTTCCTTACCTCGTGTGCTATTGGAGCACTAATGTATCTAGCAAACTGCACCAGGCCTGATATATTTTGCAGTAATTTATTGGCTAGATCATGCATCACCAACAAAGAGGCATTGGGTTGGTGTGAAGAACATTTTCAGATATCTTCAAGGCACCAAAGATCTTGGTTTGTTCTATCGAAAAATCAAGATAAGACCATGGTGGGATATTGTGATGCTGGATACCTATCGATCCCCATAATGCCAGATCACAGACTGGTTTTGTCTTCTTGAGTATGGCCTTTTCTTGGAAGTCGACAAAACAAACTCTGGTGGCTACGTCCACGAATCATTCTAAATTATTGCTTTGTTTGAAGCATCATATGAATGTGCATGGCTTCACAAAATGATTAACTTTATTGAAAGTTCAAGTGGGATTGGATCATTGGAATCACCCACTATTATCTATGAAGATAATGTGCATGTATTACACAGATGCAAACAGGTTATATAAAGAGTAATATTACAAAGCATATTTCTCCTAAGTTATTTTATCCCCATGAGTTACAGGAAACTGGGGAGATAAATATTTTGCAAACGAAGTCATGTGACAATCTTGCGATTTGTTTACAAAGTCATTACCAAGTTCTTTATTTGAGAAGTACATCAATGGAATTGGTATGAAACGACTTCGGGACTTGCAAAGTTCAGGGGGAGTGTATCCCTGAATGATAATCTGTTTGTGATCCTCGGATCTTTGATATTGCACTCTTTTCCTTTATAAGTTTTTTCCTAAATGGTTTCTTATGGAAGGTTTTTAATGAGGCAATAGTAATGCAGCATTGTGATATGTCGTTTTCTCCTTATTTTCCCACTGGGTTTTTGAGGAGTTTTTGATGGCATATTGTACATATCTCCTCATATTTTTCCTACAGGGTTTTTGGAGGAGACTAATCATGATGATGATGATGTTGATGATATGATGTTTACAAGAATAATGAAAGCAGGGATTAGGGGGAGTGTTAAGATTTAGTTAATTAGTTTAATTAAAGGGAAATCCCAGCTTTTCCAAACCGATGTGCGGTTTCTCCCCCGATGGGTCACGTTCCTAATGTAACGGACGCGTCCTTCTAATCTTGCCTCTTGTAAGCGTCGCGACTGTGCGACGTGTCCCCTCTGGACATAACAAATATGTACATCATTGCAGTCAATTAATAGAGATCATTTTACTGTTCACCCACAGTTTCTTTACAATATCATTGACATAGGACTTTGATATGCAATACTTAGATATATCTAGATATGCCCTAGTTATTGCACATCCAAATGACTCAGTCAAACATAAAACTCAAAAAGAAAAAGGAAAATACCCGCACGGATCTCCGTGTAATATCAATGCAATATTTAAGGCACATCTAAGATGTGCTTTAGCAAAACTGAAAAAGTATTTTGCTAATTTTGGTCATGCTTAATTCTTCATATATATATATATATTGTATTTTGTTGACTAGATTTGCTTGAGTTTGAGGTCATCGGTCGGGCCCATTATTTTTTCCTCGTGTTCTGCCTTTGTTTGGAGTGACTCGAATCTGTCCTAGATACCACGTTGGCCGCACCGTACACAACTGGAATCTCCTCACGAACAAATAAAATATCCATGTTCGATTGTGATTTTGGAGTAAAATTGATCGGCCGTCCGAGTCAGCTCCACCCACTAGCAGGAGCAGGAGCGGTCACATCTTTATCCTTTTCTGTCCTTGGATGGAGATCATAACGCGCGATCATAACGGCACACCTATACGTTGCGTGGCGCGTCATCATGTTGTGTAATGATCGGCAGGGTTCTCGGTCTTTAATACAGTAGAGACTCGCAACAACGATACCAGTTGGCGCTCGTACCGGGGGAAGGCCGCAACCTCTCGCTCAACGGCAGCACCGAAGCTGTCACATCGCCATTCCTAATCACAGTCGTCCGTCCGTTTGCTGTGCTTGTCTGCTGCAGTAGCTAGCACTCGCCGGTGCGCGCACGCCACGGGCGGCGAAGCATCAAGAATTACGAGCCGGCACGCACGGCCGGGTGGGGATCGGCATCGACCGATCACGAGCGAGGACGTCGATCGATGTAGAGCAACCAGGCTACGGTTCAAGTTTGGCCTTCTGGTTTTCCTGCTCTTACGATGCTTGGTCATTTGTCTTCCGGAGCGTCGCATGATCTACGTGCTGGTTCTGCATTGATATGTAAATGGAGATCGATAGACTCTGCTACATGTGTCGGATTCTGCCAGAATTTTTTTATTTAACGGATTTGCCTGGTGTATTGATTAATAAGAGAGGAGTAGAGAGTTTATTACAACAACCACACATCTTTATCAGTGTCTAGGGATTTTCTTGGCCATAATTTTCTTATGACTGCATTGCATGCCAAATTTCAGTGCCATAGTGTGCCTAGGAATTTTCTTGCATTATTAAGCATATTATTAATTTTCTCAGAAGAATAATTTGCCTGCCTGGGTTATAGAGCAGTCGAATTACGATGAATAGATGGATGGGCAACTCGGTCAATCAACAAACAGTCTTAGTTCAGTCAATTTGTTCGTCGCAACGAGGAAAAGTTTATGCTATGCAGAATAGTTCATCAGTAAAGGGCGGGAGTAGGGACTACATACATTGCACGCCATACTGTAGGAGTGATGCACTATTCATTCGGTTGGAAGGGAGTAGAGCTTCGATGTAAGGTACCACATACTCACGCAAAGGGCGTGCAATTCCTTCTAGTCGGAAGGCAGTGGGGACTCCCTTGATTTTCCAGCGAGCTACCTGTTTCTACCAAATAAATTAGGCGTGTGCGTCTCTTTTCTGCTCTTCACTCAACACATCTAGGAGAAAAGAGTGTTTTCCCGTATTTCCTATCGCAGCCATACATACCGGAGGAGGGCAACCGGATTGCGAGGAACAGAAGCATCACATGGATACTGCAACATAAGTGTAAAAGGGACTAGAACTTGCTTTGGTTTGCTCCAACATTTCAAACACAACGCTAAGGTTTTTCTTCGGTAGACTCATCTGTTCTTCCATGGCACGAATTAGAGTAAACTTCGCACTGACTTGCGGGATTATATATAGGGTTCAACGTGCAAGCGTTCAAGAAAAATAAGTTGATGCCATTCATGTACAATGTGTGCCAGCTCCTTGGCGCCTCGTCGACTTATTTTCAGGTCATCCTACTGTCATGACTAAATATGTGCTTCGGCGATCCGGCGGTGCACCCATGCCAGAAGGGTGAGGCATGCATCAGTGGATCATGCAACTGCAGCAACAAATATCCGAGATTTCCTTTATAGTTTACCCGTTTTGCCCTTCACAATAGTGGCAGATCGGTACGTCCTCGTCGTGGCGTTATCCAAATCTGACCAAATTGTCGGCCTTGTACTGATCCGCAACGACAACAAAACGGGAGCCCCATCCCGCTCGCACCCGGGGAAGGCTGCACCCTCATCACGTACGGCCCCGCCACCGGCAAAAACGGAGACACACCATCAGTCGGCATTTGCTTTCTTGCTTCCCCACTTCCTGAGCACCGCAACGCCAGCAGAGGTCGGGGCTCGCGCGGCTGCACAGTCCACAGCGCACGGCGGCGGAGTGGAGTCGAGCTAGCTGGTGGCGATGGGGATCCACCTGCTGGCGTTCGCGGGGGCGAGGATGTTCGTGCAGGTGTTCCAGGTCTCGGCGCCGCTGCTGTGGCCGCTCAAAGCCGCCGGGACGACGGTGTCTACCGCCGGGCGGTGCTCGACGTCGCCTACTACTGAGAGTGAGACGCTGGAACCGTTCGAGACTTGGAGGCAGTAGCAGGGATGCCAATGATTAATTTTTCTCAAGTAAATTAGAATAGTGGTTAATTTCAGTTTATTCCATCTTTTAGTATATTTTGGTTTTCTTCTCTTGGGCTAGCTAAATTAGCTGCATGCTGCATGCTTGTGTCTTCCGAGCAATGCCTGGTCTGAGTGTGGGTTGTAAACTTGTAATTAACCAGGATTCGCAAGTACTCCCTTCGTAAACTAATATAAGAGTGTTTAGATTATTAAAGTAATGATCTAAACGCTCTTATATTAGTTTACGCAGAAAGTAGTCCCTCCGTTCCTAAATATTTGTCTTTTTAGAGATTTTAAATGGACTATCACATATGAATGTATATAGACATATTTTAGATTGTAAATTCACTCATTTTGTTCCGTATATAGTTACTTGTTGAAATCTCTAGAAAGACAAATATTTAGGAACGGAGGGAGTAGTATAAGTGACTTGTTCATCAATGCTTCTCATGCGGAATTTTGATGACCATGAATACAGTGAAATGCTAGTTGCCAACGGCGATTTCCAGACCGGTCCACTGAAAGCGCTAGACTACGATATGCTTCCCGTGCATTTTTATCCATACAATTGAGATATAATGAAGACCGACATTATAAGTGGGAACACTATTTTTTTTCCAGACCAGTAAAATGCCGGAAGGAATTAGTGAATTACCACCACCACTATTGTGTTGATTCACAATTAGAACACCAAGCGAGAATTATTGTAGTAGAATAGTGGCTAGGAGGATTAGAAAGGGCATTATGGAATTACGATTTCCCCCATGATTAGCCAAGTCAAGGGATTTTTAAAAGAACGGCAAAGTTGGTACTCCCTCCGTCCCAAAATTAGTCTCATTGATTTAGAACAATTTTGTACTTATTTTGTTTTAAATCAGCGACACTTGTTTTGGAACAAAGGGAGTATTTCGCTTGTTGTGATGAGCTTGCGTGGTCTGATTTCCCTCAAAGTTGAAGGTCTTGATGCAATATAGACGAGCTTGCGTAGTCTGATTTCCCTCACACACACAAAAAGGAAAGCATGACGAGTTACGGGAATTCAGCCCAATTGCTTTCCTATGGTTCTGTAGTATTGTGGCGACTGGCGAAGTGCTTAGTGAAGTAATTAAGGCCGATTTCATTCGCGGAAAAAATATTAAGGCCAATTTCTTGTTTGCAAAAACAAAAAATCCAAGTACATTTGCTCCTCATTGTCTCATTACTGATAGTGCGTTGATCGAATGCTTTCATTATCTGGAACACTACACAAGGAAAATTTGCCCATATAAGTTACATTTATCCAAGACTTATGATCGTCTGGATCGAGCATTTTCGGAGAAAACAATTTTAATGTTGGGTTTTGCTTAGCGGTCGGTTGGCTGGATTATGGCCTATGTAATCTTGGGGATATGTGATCAAATTAATGGATTCATGCTCAAGTTACCACGTCAACCCATAGTCAAAGACAAGGTGGTCGGTACTCTCGTTTTTATTTTCTGTTTTATGGTTGGCGGGCTTTCACCCAAGGTAGTATCGGCTGATCATATTTTTCCCGTGCGAAAATGTCATTGAGATTCTGGTAAATCTCATCTCCTGTTCGCGATGGATGTTCTTGCGTTAAGGCGCAATGGCTGTATGGATAAAAAGAACAAAAAGTGCAGTATTCCAATGGTCAAGTGTGCGGAGCATAGGGCAAGAAGGATAAGACGAAAGAGAGACACCGAGGCAGATATAAAGGAGAAGATGCATTCATATCTGGGAATGTACAAGAAGTCACACGCGCCGAAAGTGATTGATCGGAGATATGTCCAGGCTACTATTTGCGCATTTCTTGGAAGGCTGCTCATCGATGCATCTCCATTTACAAGAGTTTTCATGATGTTGGGTATGTCGTCTTTGTTCAGAACAAGGCACATACGATGGCTTAGACGGAGTGCCTTGATACCTATCTTTGTGGTTTTTGCTAGTTCTTTCTCAATTAACCAAGCTTATAAGGTTTTGGATTTACTCTAAAATAATTGTAGTCTAAGCAATGGTCATGATAGTTGTTAGTAAAATCCTCCCTTCTTGCCACATAATAAACTTATGCGACTGGGGCGTATGCACCAAACCTGAAGACCCACATCCACATGCGGACACCTGAAAAATCAAATCTTAGAACAACAACCATCGTTCCCCTTTGCCAAATCCTAATTTCTGTATGTCCGCCGGTGCAACTCCCTAGCTCGGTGTGCTCCATCCCCGCCAACAACAACCATGTTCGGTGGCAGTCCAGCTTGCGTCCCCGCTCTATCTAGTTGCCACATCTGCCCACGAGCATGCTGCTCCCTCCCTGTCGGAAACGCCCACGTTCATCGACGACTGAGCTCGCGGCACCGCCCCGCATGCTTGTCCCTGTCAGCGAGTAGACATGGAGGTTGTGGGCAGAGGAGGTTCCGGTTGAGAGGTCGACATGTATGTTGTTTGGTGCCTTTCGCTGCTGTCGGGCCATGCCATATTTTGTACCGTCGCCGGCGAGTTGGGAAGAGATGACTATGGTTTTTCTGGGCCTGTGAATTAGGGTGAGCTGAAAGTTGGTAACGATGACCTCTTTTATACTAGCCTAAATATGTTGTTTTCCCCCCCAAAAAATATGTTGCTGTTGGAAACAGTATGGAACTTTCTTTTTTGCTTGAAGGAAATAGAATGTTGCCGACTTCTCTAGTCGACTGGCCGACTCATCTCCAACTTGGCCCGGCCGACCCACCAGCTGTAGCAGGGGCCGTCACATCCTTCCCCGACCGGTCCAACCCTTTGGGATAACGGCAAGTCGAGACGTCATGTTGCTCGTCACCATGCCTATCCAGCTTCCCCGTCTCAGCGCGCGCAACTAGAATAAGAAGGTCGTTCCCGGGGAAGGCCGCAACCTCCCCGGCAAAAGCATAACCACACCAGCGCAGCAGCCACACAACGCCATTCACCAGCCATCACATTCTTTTGCTTGCCGACGCCGCGGCACCGCGCAAGCGCAGGGAGTTGGTCAGCGTCCCAGGGCTCTCGGCGATGGGGATCCACCTCCTGGCCTTCGCCTTCGTGCAGGTGTTCCAGGCCTCGGCGCCGCTGCTGTGGCCGCTCAACCTCTGGCTGCCCCGCCACCTCCCCCAGCTCTGCGCCGTCGTCTCCGCCGAGGTCGCCGCCCACGTCCCCTGGCTGCGCCGCGCCCACGCGAGGCGCCGCGACGACGACGACGAGGCCCGCCGCCAGGGGCTGCTCTACACCGTGTACTGACATATTCAGAACATACAGTTTCTTCAGTTTCGATTTTAGTCGATTTCTTCGAGCGCTAGCTGCGGAATCATGTGTGTATGTTGGTTGTAGCATCGACCTGTAAATACACTACACCAGTAGTAATTTCTGTTAGGACCGGCTGATTCTTAAGGGATTGTTCGCTCTGTTTTGCTGCAGCATCTCAAATACAAGTGTACAGTTCTTCTTCAGGAAATTCATTTGTTTTTCCAGGCCAAAGACAAGAACTGGCCAGAAGCAAACGTCCTTGTGAGATTATGGAAGGTGCATTCACGTATACAATGTACAGTACTTGTCATCTACTTGTCGGTTAAGCAAGTGTCGTGATTAACTAGAATTCAGTCAATTCGTAAAAAAGAACAAGTGTTCAGTCGCGATCATACTAAGTATATGTGCGTTGCTGAGTCAGCCACACCACCATCCTTAACTGGAAGCATGACAGACATTAATTTAGTCGACAGATCTTATGCATACTGCATAATCTGCAATTTTTATACCACCGTAACAAATATCTGAAACTACAACCGGGGTCCTCGAAATATTATTGCAAAATGTGCTAAGAAACTGATTCTATAGGTAAAGTACAGTGTGTCTGACACGGTGAAGGCTAAATGTTGACTGTCCATGGGTCTCCTCCACTATTCAACCCGATTCATCCGTTGAATGAAACAAGATGGTCCTCCTTTTTCTATTCGGAATGATGGGGTGACTTCTTAGCATTCTTAAGAATTAAGTCTTACAATACTTCACCTTCTTCTCAAACTATCAAACAGGCGGTTGGATGCTGTGAAAACCCTAAGGATGTAAGTGGCAAATAAATGGCGTCCGCAATTCCGTTTAGTTAGTTTTTGATAGCTTGATAGTTCATTTTCCTCAAACAAACAAAAAACCTTTTTGAACTATCATATCATAAGTGGACTTTAAACGAGATTAAATTGACATCCCTAGGCCGGAAAATCCTGTTGTCCTATGAAACGACATAACATGCAAGTAAGGTGGAGTCCAGCAGCATGGAGCCGCATCATACTCTACTTCTCGCCAGTACGCAAATGCCAGTGGCTTGTCAATTGCAACAGATGTGCCAAGCTATGTAGAGTTTTCTTTGCTTTGGTTTGCTCCAACATCTCAAATTTAATAGTAGAGTTTTTCTCTCTAGAGTTCAATTCACTTCCTATGCCAAGAACCAAAACAACTTTCTTCTTAGATTATATAGATGGAGCAAGTGTAAGACAGAAGAAATTGTTCAATTCATGTGTACAGTGTGTTAGCTCCTTCACTCGCGCGTACTTGTTAATTCATCCATCTGTCATGAGTTTCTACTGTGCAGTCTCGATCATACTAAATATATATGTGCATTGGTTAATCAGCTACACACACATGCTTGAAGCATGCCAACAGAATACCTCGCGGATAGGAAGATCGATGCATGAAAATCTGGCGGAATCCCATTCTCTCCAATACTAGGTACCGCTACATTTCCAAGTAGCGTGGAGTTCACCTCATTCATGTAGCATGGAGGGAGGGAGCAAGCATATAAAAATAAGTTAACTTCCATTTCATGTATGCAATGTGCCTGCTCATTCAATTACGCTCATCTTATTGTCGGTTCATCCCACTGTGGTGATTAACTAGTATTCAGTCAATTTGAAAGAAAGAAAACTAGTGTTCAGTCGAGATCATACAAAGTATGTGCGTAGCTGAGTCAGCTACACGGCCATGCTAGAAATTGAAGCATGACATGCATTAATATGTTCCATTATGGTTCTAGACTTCTGCGAGGGTATGCTAGAAAAGTTTGGCTTTGAAAGAAAAATTCAGAGCGCCTTATAAGAAAAGAAAGGCGAGGGTATGTTCATTTTCTGTCATTTCTATTTTTTTTCATGACTATCTTGTCAAGTGGATTTGTTTTGAGCCTTAAGTCAAGTCAGAAGTTCCAAAGGACCCACTATTTTTGTCTTGTCTCTTGTGTTTGTGTTTCAAAGTACGCACGTCTCTTTGACAATGAAACTGGAATCTTTCCTAGATCCCACTTTCACGGTACCATGAAGTACATCATTGAATTCTTCTAGTAAACATATCAAATATCTAGGTTCAATCACGATTTTAGCGTATAATAAATTGACCAGCTGTCCGTGTCAGCTCGCGAGGACGATTAGTCATCCATTGGCGCTCGGCCGCCGGCAAAAAGGAAGAGAGGACGTTTGGATCAAGCTGTTAATGGGCGGCCCAATAGTAAATAGACTGACCCAAATATGATGCCAGTAAAAAAACAAGCCCAAGATAACTAACATCACAGGCCAGAAAAAAATGCGTTACGAATCATAGAGCTGAAGTCAATGGCTAGAAAATCGACTAGCCCAAATTTAAAATTCAGACAACTTACAAGTAATAAAGTGAGAAAGAAACTAGAGTTCAGTCGAGATGATATGAAGTACTCCCTACGTGCCAAAATAAGTGTCTCATTCACTTATTTTTGGATGGTGAGAGTATGCGTGTACCTGAGTCGGCCACACCATCATGCTTGAACTTGAAGCATGACAGGCATTCATATTTTCATGATGGGTTCTAGCAATACTCATTTGGTATTGTAGATTTTGATACATTTTAATATAAATTTTGTGAGGCACAAAAGAAAAGTTTGGCTTTGAAAGAAAAATTCAGCGAGCCTTATAAGAAAAGAAACGGCGAGGGTATGTTCTGATAAATTTCTGCCATGTTCATTCTTCATGATGGTTTTGTCGACTGGATTTGTTTTGAGTCTTGAGTGGAGTGAGAGGTCCTACTAGGACCCATTATTTTTGTCTTGTCTCTTGTGTTTATGTCTCGAGTGCGCATCCCTCTTTAACAATAAAACTGGAATCTTTCCTAGATCCCGGTTCATCATACCGTGAAGTACATCATTGGATCCTTGTAGCAAACAAATCAAAAATATCTAGGTTCGATTGTGAATTCGTGTTTTTAGAGCATAACAAATTGACCGGCTGTCCGAGTCAGCTCGCGAGGACGATTAGTCATCCGTTGGCGCTCGCACCCGGGGAAGGCCACAACCTCCCGCCCGCCGCCGGCGAAAACCAAAACCATATCTGCAGAACAGCAGCGACAAGCCGGTCACCATTCCGAGCAATAGATTTGTCCATTTCTTGCTTGCCGGTTGCAGTAGCACTGGCCGGTAAAGCAACGAGGCGTCTAGAGCCGGCACGGGGCCGGGTGGCCGGGGATCGATAGCGAGCCGTCACCTGCCATCATGGACGTCGACATGGAGCTGTGGTCCGTCGAGACGTATGTGTGTGCCAAGTAGATGAGCCGGCTTCTTTGTTCTCTTTTTTTGCGGATAAGGCTTCTTTGTTCTTGCGATGCCCGGGCCTAATATTTGTATCTAAATATATTTCAAAGTTTAGTTTACTTCAATTTTAAAAGACGCTTACCTAGTTAATGAAATTTATAAGTACATTCGTGTAATTTTTCAAAATTGTTCATAGTATTCAAAAAAATGTCGTGATATTTAAAATAATGTACACATGTTTAAAAATATGTTCACCAACTGTAAAAAAAGTGTTAGTGCAATTTTTAGTAAATGGCATACCATTCAAATGTTTTTACTCCTGCGAGCCGTATTATTGCCGCTGATATTAAATCAGGGACAGTTAATATGGATTTGAGGGAGTATGACATTTAAAAAGATGTTCATGACTTTAAAAAAATATGTTTGATGACATTTCAAAAAATTATCATGAAATGTAAAATTTTGTTGCCGCAATTTTAGAAACAAATTCAGAACATTTAAAAAGATTGTGACGTTTAGAAGATGTTCTAACAGTCATCCAATGTTTGCACTTTTTTTAAACTGTTCATGACATGTTTGAAAAATGTTCAAACGTGTGTTTAGAAATTTCCACTGTATATTGAAAAAATATTGAATGTGCATTTTTACGAATGTTCAACATGCATTTAGAAATATGTTCAATGTTATGTACAAAAAAAATTCACATGTATATTTGAAAAAAGAAAAAAATCCCGATGAAAATTATTAGAGGAAACACACAAAAAGGGAAAAGCCACAAATAAACTTCTATAAGCAATCCTAGAAATTTCCCAAAACTGAGGGATGCACTGAATGCATCAGGGCTATTTACATTGACCTTGTTTCAAAGATCTCCTCAAGACAAAGACGATAGTAAAAAACGGATATGAAATCGAACATTTGGTTCAAAATATATTATCATTTTTGTATTTTGCCTAAAACTAAACACATAGATTTGTTATATGAAAGAATGAGATGTAGAGGGTGGGTTGATTTTTTATAAATTATAGTGTTGCTTTTGAAAAATCTTGTAGCGCAACTTATGACCAAAATCTGGCTGTTTCCGTTTCATTCAATGGCCCAAAAGCTATAGGTGCACCCGGTGCACAGATTCAGCTGGTGCACTGGATACATTCTCCATGCTCGTAGTGATTTGCACTGGATACAAGTTTCTACGGTCTACATAAATCACACGTCTAAGTACTAAATAAGCCTAGACGCGAGGGGGGGGGGCACCTCTCTCCATCAGTTTAGACTACGCGAGGCCGGGGGGGGGGGGGGGGTGGTGAAGAATATGTAGCATATTGCCCGCATCTCTCCATCAGTTCAGACATTTTGATGAGTGGACTGAAGCACGAATTCAATATATATTATTCATACAATATATATATAAGTATATAAAAATGAATCTCGATTCTATTAAAACTTTCTTACAGGTGCAATGCATGGGAGGATTCTCAATTCCTTGCACTACTATACTGAGTAGATTACCGGTTTTCTCAAAAAAATAGGTGTGTGTAATTGAGCGAATGAATTACAATGTATAGTTGGACGGGAAACTCAAAGTACAACAAGTTAGTTCATCAAAAACCAGGCAGGGCACATACTATACGTAATTGGAATACGCAATACATGTACGGTACATGTATCCTAGGCTATTTGTACTGAAGATACACGTAGGAGGGGTGTTGTACTCGCTTTGGTTTGCTCCAATATCTCATATACAAACCCTATAGAGGTTTTCTTCAGAAGATTCATCTATTTTTCCCATGGCAAGAACCAGAGTAGACTTGGTAGTGACTCGTGACATTATATAGAGGCAGCAAGCCGAAGAAAATTAAGCTAGCCCTCGTTTATGCATACATTGGGTGAGGTTTTCTTCAGAAGATTCAGAAGATTCATCTATTTTTCCCATGGCAAGAACCAGAGTAGACTTGGTAGTGACTCGTGACATTATATAGAGGCAGCAAGCCGAAGAAAATTAAGCTAGCCCTCGTTTATGCATACATTGGGTGCCAGCTCCTTCACTCACATCTACTTGTCCGGTCATGATTAATATGTTATCCAGCCTTGATCATGCTAAATATGTGCGTTGGTGAATCAGCTGTACGACGATGCATGAAGCATGAGAGGCATAGCTCCGGTGTAATAGATCATGCTTACTGTGTTATCTTCAGGAGGTGTTATGCTACCAGCAACAACAATAGCAACAGCAACAAATATCTAAGTTTCCTTTAAAAGAAGTACCCGTTTTGCCCTTCGCATTGTGCCAAGTCGGCACGTCCTCATCATCACCAAATTGTCGGGCCTCGTACTAATCCGCAACGACAACAAAATGGGAGGCCATCCCGCTCGCACCCGGGGAAGGCTGCACCCTCATCACGTACGACCCCGCCCCGCCCTGCCACCGGCGAAAGCGGAGCCACACCAGCGCGGCAGCGACACACCACCAGTCCGCATTTGTTTTCTTGCCGGAGCACCGCAGCAGTGCAGGCCGGCCGGGACTCCCACCCCACCACAGCACACGGCGGCGGAGGGGAGCTAGTTCGTGGCGATTGGGGGGTGGGGGTGGGGGGGGCGGGGTTCTTGGTGCAGGTGTTCCAGGTCTCTACGACGACGGGTCTACCGCCGGGCGGTTCTCGACGTCGCCTACTACTGAGATGCTGGAACCGTTCGAGGCTTGGAGGCATTCCACAGTAGGGTTGATTTCAGTTTGTTCTCTTGGTTTCTTTTTCTTGGGCTAGCTAAGCTGCTGTGGCTCGTAATTAACCATGTTTCGTAAGTACAAGTGATTTGTTTATCCGCACTTCTGACGGGGAACTTTGGTGACGATGAAATACAATGAAATGCTAGCTGCCACCGGCGATTTCCAGATCGGTCCGTTGAAAACGACAGACTACGATGCTTCCCGGCAAATTTTAATCCACACAACCGAGATATGATGAAGACTGATATTATAAGCTACTATTTTTTCAGACCGGTCAAATGCTGGAAAAAATATTGAAATGAATTACTACCACTACTATTGTGTTGATTCCTCCCCCGTAAATAAAGTACACCACGACAAGTTACCGGAATTCAGGCCAATAAGCTTCCTATGGTTCTGTAATATTGTGGCGAAGTGCTTGGTGAAGTGATCGAGGCTGATTTCATTCATGAAAATAAAAATAAAAATGTTAGGGCCAATTTTGTCGGTGAAATCATCTCACATAGCCGAAGTACATTTTCTCCTTGTTGTCTCATTACTGATAGTGCATTGATCGCCGTTGAATGCTTTCATTATCTGGAGCACTGTACAAGGAAAAATTGTGTATAAAAGTTACATTTATCCGAGGCTAATGATAGTATGGATCTAGCATTTTTATGTGGAGAAATCAATGTTAATGTTGGGCTTCACCCGCAAGTAGTTGGATTACGCCATATCTAATAATGGTTATATGAGGTGAAATTTAATGGAGTTCTGCTCAAATCATCTTGTCAACCCACGGCCAAAGATAAGGTGGTCGTACCCTCTGTTTTATTTTCAATTTTATGGTTGACGGGTTTCGCCTAAGGTAGTGTAGGCTGATCATATTCCCCGTGAGAGAAAATGTCATCGAGCTTCGGGTAAACCTCAGGTTCTATTCAAATAATAGTTCTTGCACCAAGGTTCAACATCCGTTTGGATAAGAAGAACAAAAGATGGAATATTCCAGTAGTCAAGTGTGCGGAGTATAGGACAAGAGCAAGCAAAAGAACAAAGATAAAGACACCGAGGAGGATCTAAAGGAGGGGATTTATTCATATCTAGAAATGAACATGAAGTCACCAAGGGCGAAAGTGACTGACGAGATATGTGCTTTGGTGGAGGCTAATATTTGATAGTCCGAAGGCTGCACACGGATGCATTTCTAGTCAGTGGCGGAGCCAGAAACTCAATATAGAGGGGGCCAAACTGCGTTATATGATGTTAGACGGGGCCAAATCATCTAAATATTGCTACTTTTGTTTGACAAATAAAGGATCAAGAGCACATGTAGTTGTATTTCTGAGAGGGGGGGGGGGGGGGGGGGGGGGGGGGGGCAAGGCCCCTGCCAGCACCCCTGCCTCCGCCACGGTTTCTAGTTGCAAGGGTTTTTATGATATTGGAGATGTCGTCTTTGTTCAGAACAAGGCACATCTGACGGTTCGGGCCTAGTCGCCGCCTTTGGTAGCTATTAGTGGGTTTTGCCGGTTATTTCATAATTAACTAAGCTTATATGGTTTTAAATCCGATTTTCCTCATTAACAATATTAATTCTGTTTTTTATGGTGGTTAAAGAACCCCTACCCTGAGGTTACTAAAAAAACATATGTGACAATACGTGACTTTTTCTAGGCCTTCTTATATTTCGGGTCCAAATTTGACTATGTATTTAATTAAAAACACATAAGGTACTCCCTCTGTAAAGAAATATAAGAGCGTTTAGATAACTACTTGTAGGAAGTACTACTCCCTCCGTCCTTGAAAAAGTGTACTTCCAACTTTGTTGAAGAGTCAAACTATTTGAAAATTTGACCGTATTTGTGCAAAAATATATCAATATTTGTGAAACCAAATAAGTATATGATGAAAATATACTATATCATGAATCGAATGCTACTAATTTGACAGCATCTTTCCCTAATAATAAAGCACGGATTGACTCCGTGGGTTCACCTCACAATACGCTACTTCCTATGATCTTACGCTTTTAATTTGAATTTAAAACATATTCAAGGTGGTACTAAATTTTGTGTGCAATATTGTTGTTGGTACGTCAAGTTTCGCACCGAGACAGGCCAAGGGAACGATCCAGCCCACGAGCTGGCACAGGCCCACCTATATCCTGGTTAAGATTTCTGACGGCCCGAGATGCAAAAAAAATCTTCCTGGTGAGGGGAATTGAATACGTAGTGTCACAACCAACTAAGCGTTGCATTGCGTTTACAAAGTAATAATATCCCACCTCGCTCCTTTGCACCCAATCCCATCGACTTTTATACGCCAGCGGCCTTGATGCATCAGAAGTCAACAGGTGGGAAGCATAAGCAAATGAATAGAGGTTTACAAATCCGCACACAGCATCGGATGCTTCCACGAAGAAATCGAATTAGCACAACCGGCAGTGTTCCGGGACGACGATTTACAGCTGACAATCAGCAGGAAGGAGGCCCTTGAAACAGCAGAGATGCAGATGGGATGAAAACAAACGCAAACGGAGGAGGCCTGGTACCCTGTCGGCGTCACCGCGCATACCTATCGGAGCAACATCTCGGCCGCCGTCATAGCATCAGATGCTTCCGGCGAGCGGCCTCGCGGCATCGGCGCTGTTAGGCACTCGGTGATCTGGATCAAGAGCTGCGGGAGGAGGCCTTGAGGAGGTAGCAGCCGTTGAGAGGGACTGGAGTGGCTACGCTTCCACACTGACAGGAAGGAAGGGAATCGGGAGTGAGGGGAGAAGAAGGCGGCATGGGGAGAGAGGAGGATGGATGAAGGTTGGAGGAGGGATAGACAGGACACCCGAGTGGGCTCTGGACACGGGAGCACTCGATTAAATTGACCAGATTTGATAATAATAAAAAACTAGGTAGTTTAACTTGGTGGGACACGCTCCATTTACCAATAAAATCGCTTGACTGTTGCCATGCATGCATTTTTTTCTCTACGAATCTAC